>NW_015378183.1:0-74061 GCF_001204775.2 Aspergillus nomiae NRRL 13137 | reverse complement strand
CCCCCTATCTCTGGCCTCCTTTTCTCGTTCATTTATTGCGTATCTTTTGGCGTGTTTTTGCCCCAGACATCTACAAAACCGCATTGATGTATTTCTGCTCTTGACATTTTTATACATTCGTTGATTCCCCACATAGGAGCTTGTTTTGGTACCTTACCCTTATGGTTCATTTTTAACTGCATGTTTCTGGAGTGCTGTGCTGGTACATATTTTGTAACATAGATCAATGATTAAGCCATACGTCACACTGAGAGAATCCGATGAAATAGCAAATGCTTCCTATTGCGTTACAAGAATAAGATTCTAGGTATAGAGCCGCAGAAATATGCTAGCAGATTATACATGAGTTGTTCTTGGGGACTAGGCAAGGATAAAGAATAAAGTGTTAAAAATCCGACACAGCTGCTTTACTTTTTGAGCCCAAATGGCAGTAATCCATTTAGGCAACATGAGACATCAAAGACCGGCGACTCCAATCCAAACGCCCGATAAGCCCAGTATTCCAGACAAATAAAGAGTTGAGGAATTTGGCCAAAGCCCAACGGAAGAGCCTTGATTAACAAGTTGCACAACACATCTCTTAACCACCACCCGACTTCCTGGATTTCCGTTCATTGTTCCTCATCTTCCTTTCGTTTCGTCGTATCCTCTCCTTACGCTCAGCCCGCGACATCCCACGGATCGAGCTTCCCTTAGCCGCAGCATCTTCCTCTTTCTTCCAATCCTTCTCATTTACTTCAACCAACCAATCCTCATCCGACTTATTCTTTCCCTTATAGCCCCAGCGAGGAACCCACTCGCCCTTCTCCTCATCATAGACCAGCTTCTTCCGGCGCTCCTTGTCCGCAAGTCCAGCACCAGCTTTGCCACTGAATCTGCCAATGCCCTTCTTGCGTGCGAAAAGCTCCCACTTGGTGGGTGGCTTGGGTGTCGGCAGAGGCTTGTGTCTGGGAAGAACAGTTGTAGGCGCAGGAAGCGTCAGGAGCACACCCTGTTGTGAGGAGGTAATGGGACAAGTAGTGAGGAGTTGGTTGAGGAGAGACTGCACACCATCGCGGGCGGTGGCCTTCAGAGAGACATTTACTGGTTCGGAGCGAGAAATTTCGAGGGGATTGGGGTCATTCGCAAGGAGATGGCCGAGATCAAAAGTGTAGGGAGTAGGTTTAGAGACTGTAATGGGTCTAAAGTGCCATTGCAATTAGTATACCTCGTACATAGCAATCTATACATCGACTACTATAGATAGCGACTCACAATCTCTCGGGCTTCGATTTTGGCGCCGCGGAGGCAGCCGTCGTTGTTCCTGTTTCCGACATCGTCAGGCGCACCTCAGTTAAATCCAACGAGGTAGTATATGCGCTAGGGGAAGTGCGACTGGATTGTAAGATTGACTAGCCGATAGAAAACTGAAGCGGAAAAAAAAGTTGGTTGATAAATTTAGGGGAGCCGCTTTAAGATGACCACAATAATGACAGACCGCCTTCGATGTTGGGCTTGCGGCAACTAGACTAACCTTGAATAGGAAATCAGAGGAATCTTAGTTCAAGTTCCAAATTGTGCTCCGAATTTCAATCCAGTTCATACGCTTGGGCAACAATCAACGCGGCCTCCCCTTCCTTTATCCTATAGCAGTTTCCATTGACCGTCGTACCACTGGCCGCTGAGCCAGTGTGTTGCAGCACAATGGTTTCCTCCTTCTGCTGGGGCTGCCTGACGCGGCTTCGTCCTACACCTCGAGCCGTTTTACCTCCGCCGGTAGCAGCTCCAAGAGCAGCAGCATTTCACACATCGACGGTGCGTTATGCATTGCCAACGAAGAAGAAAAACAGCTTGGATGGTCCTCCCAAGTACCGCCAGGCCAAGTCCGCCAGAATGAAGAAGAAGAAGCCGGTTGAAAGAGCGCGTCCGCCTCCTGTCGGAGAGCGGAAAGCGCTGCGGAAACGTATCGTTCTCAGCAATCCCAACGCCCTTGAAGTCGAGGGTATGCAGGACTTCACATCGGAGACTATGGTCGATGCGCGCCTCCGGGGATCCGTTCTCGGCCTTCCTGTGCCGATGCTCACTCAGCTGAGGGCGGTTGAGGCTTTCAAGCCTAAACAGGGCTGGTCGATATTTCGCCGGCCTGGTACAGTGGTGAGACGGGAGACAGTGGAATTGGGCAGACTGATTGACGCTATCTCTAATGAGGGTCAAGACAAGGGAAAGTCTGTCAAGAAGATCATCACTGGTGTCAGAGGGTCAGGGAAAACTGTTCACCTGCTGCAAGCCATGGCCATGGCATTTACTAAGCAGTGGGTTGTGTTTACTGTCCCAGAGCGTAAGTAGATACCATCCATACGTGTCTGCTTCAAGTCTTCCTAACTAACATGTTCTTGTAGCCCAGGATCTAGTAATTGCGCATACTGGTTACGCCCCTCTCTCTGATGACACTCCAAACCTATATGTTCAGAACGAGGCGACCGCTGCATTGCTGTCTCGCACAGTCGCCGCCAATGAGCAGGTTTTGAAGACCCTACATGTCTGCCAGGAGCATCCAGCCCTCAAGTCTTCTGTTAAAGCTGGAATGACTCTGGAGGAGCTTGCCAAACTTGGTATTCAGGACCCCGCCATTGCCTGGACCGTCTTCCAAGCATTGTGGGCTGAGCTTACTGCAACTTCCCCTGCTTCTGGATCTGACAAGAAATTCAAGCCTCGGCCCCCTATTCTTGTAACTGTTGATGGCCTGTCTCACTGGATGAAGAACAGTGAATACCGTTCTGCGGAATTTGAGCCCGTCCATGCTCACGACCTTGTGTTTGTGCGGCACTTCCTCGGGCTATTGAAGCCCGGTACTGGAAAGCCTGCCCTTCCAAATGGTGGTCTCTTGCTCTACTCCACCTCTGCTTCCAATAACCCAACAATCTACAGTTTCGAGGTTGCGCTCAAGCAAATCGCTGCTCGCCAGGCTGGCCTGAATGCATCGGCACCTGAATTCCCTCAAGCTGATCCATACAGCGGAGCTGACAAGCGTGTTATTGATGCCTTTGGCTCTTCGAAGCCCACTGTCGCCAAAGAAGGCATGTTGGAGCTTCAGACACTCGGCGGCCTCACCCGGGACGAAGCTCGGGGCTTCATGGAATACTTTGCTCGCAGTGGCCTCCTGCGGGAGAAGATCAACGACGAGTGGGTTGGCGAGAAATGGAGCTTGGCTGGAGGTGGTGTAATTGGTGAATTAGAGAAGTTGGGAAGACGACTGAGAGTGACCGATTAGATATGGAATGTCTTTTCGCCTTTCTAGCATCACCTACATTCCCGTTATGCTGTTCCACGTGTACCCTTTATCCCGCCGTGTCCTTTTCACATGCAGCGCTATTGGATGGACCCGGCTTTTCCTGTTAAATTATATGTATTTTACTAGTTATATTGGGTTTTGCGTTTTGTATGCATATAATGGAATTTGAAAATATACATCTCACTTCCCTCACAGCTCAAGTACGCGGACAGATCCAGAAAAGGGGTTGGTCATATTAAACACTGAATGGCAATCAATAGTTTGCCTAAATATAAACCGGTGGGGAACCCCGGAGATAGCGTCAGGCGCAGTCGGAGATTTATCAGATGATACCTAAAATAATTTGTTAGAATAATCACTTAGGCACAGCCTTCCTCTCTTCCCCTACTGTTCTTTTCTTATACTCGAGTCACTTAATCCCACAGCAACACGACTCTTCATGTAAGAGTTGTGTTGTTGGTCCAAGTCAGTGACAGGTCAGCAGGTCAGTTCATCACTGTTCGGGAATCGTACTCTCCTTACACTCAAACCCCGCGTTCCTGCTTCACTTCAGTAAGTGGGAAGTGACCTCTACAAGCTGCACAACAGCTCACTCATATACTACTTTAGATATGTACGGGTCGAATCCTCACTCTAACTCTTCTAACCAACAAAATTCGGGTCCCCCAGTACCAGAATGGCGGCTTCCATCGACTGCGCAACAGCGGCCGTCGCGGAAGCCTACGCCTGGGCCTACTCCGCCCCCTCCACCACCGCCATCTCATCCTCCACTATCGGCGTCTTCTTATAATCCGAGCACATATGGCTCTATATCTAGTCCGTCGCCTGGCACTGGTGCAAGTGGCTCGCCAGCCCCTGGCTCAGCCAGCATGGATACCAGTTCTTGGGGAGTAAAGTACAACAGGCAGCAATATCCTATCTATGCGCCTCCGCCGCTTCCTGTAAGTCTTACCTCAAATGCACCTAGATATTGTCGTTCTGACGCTACCTTACAGCCTCGACCCCCGAGTACTCCAGCCTATTCGTCTAGTGCACAGTCTCCGATCGTGAGTCCTTTGGATAATAAGCCCTTACCAGCCAATCCAACATATGGACCCCCAACTTCTACTGCAGAATATCAACCACAATGGACGACAAATGCTCCGCATGCATCTCAGCCCCCTGTGGTTAGCCCTCTTTCTCCACCTCCGCCGCCTCCGGTACCTCCTGGATATCAAAGCTCAACACCACAGCAAGGTAATCAAACGTGGCAGCAGTTGTCGCCTCCGCCATATTCAATCCATCCTCCTGGAGAGATTCATAGTTTACAGAACAGTAGCGCCCAACACCATATTCCACTCTCATCTTCAAACGTCTCATCGCCCCAACCAACATTATCAGGTCAAGGCCCACTGACCGCTGCAAATCCCGTACCAGGTGGAGGTGCTCTACCTGTGGCCGCTCCCCCGGTTCCTCCCAAGACTAGCCACAATGCTCTTCCCACAAACTCCTCTTTATTGGGCTCTGGCGGACCGTCTGACTGGGAGCATTTGACACCTACTCCAGGGGGCGTCGATGATGCGGAGGCTTTTGGGGCCAAACAGGGCAACGCCGCTCATTCAAGTACTACATCGGAGCCAACACCAGGATATCCAGCACATATTCCCACTGTAACTTCGAACAGCCAGAACGTAACATCTACGCCGTCTGCGAATGTGTCCCCTATAAGTCAACCTGTTTATACCCAAGATACTACAGCAGCACAGCCTTTACCAGGCAATCCCAGCGCAACACATGGCATTCAAGATCCACCTCGCCCAATCAGAACTGATACTTCTGGGTCGATGTATAGTACTGCCTCTACTACTGAGACATCTGAGAGCATTGATGGTGTCATTGAAGCTTGGAATCGGCCCGTTATCACGGACACTCAACCCCCAAACTCCCAAGCTGGTCAAAGTATCAGTTCCCGAACGGATAGCCCAACGCCAATGCAAAAGCTCAGCCCGCTTGAAATCCCCAAAATAAAGCAGGATTTCAGTATACCGCGAAAAGAGGTTCAATCGGGTGCAAATACTCCCCGCTCAAGCAATACCCCCAACGAAACGAGTGCCAAGGTAGACGTATTGTCTCCACAGCTCAAGCCGTTGGATCCTTATGAAGACTTAGACCCTTGGTCTAAGTCCTCCTTGGAGCGTTACGTTGCTATGCTACGAAAGGAGGCGGTCGCTGATTCTGATATGGAGCGTTTCAAAATATTCACAGCCTTTATGTCCAAGGAGACCAAGCTACGTGAGATCTTGTACAACATTGAGCATGAACCGAAAAATGAAGAAGCTCTAAGTCAAAAACCGACACCGGCTTCGCAGGTGCCCAGCCGGCAATCTGGTAAGAATACACCTCCAATCGAGTCAGGCTTAATACCAGTTGAACCAGAGGAGAGCAGCGAGGAGTCAGCGGACGTTTCGGAAGACCTTGAAGACGGGAATTATAGCCCGGGCGGCCGTCCTATCCTTCCCAGGGTTGAAACGCCTAGTGCTCTTGGTCTTCAACGGCCTGCTTCTCAGCCGCCAGGCAAAGGACATAACTTAGGGCATCAAAGTCAACCCCAACCATTGAGGGCTACGTCGGTACCACCATCTATGCTCGACAAGCAGGAGCTGTCTCCTTTAACAACCAACCCCCCACAGCCTATATACACTCCGTTTCGTTACACCGAAGGCCCTCAGCGGGGCTCAGATCACCTTGTAATTGACCGCCCTGCATACCAGGCCTACTCGGCCTTGCGACAAGCCTCAGCGGAGAGTGGACGGGTGATGTCGAACGCCCCGCACCCAGGATCTCACGAAGATTCCCACTCTTCGGCTCCTCTTGCAGATAACGACGACGAAACTTTCATTGGGCTAATTAGGGAGAAAAGCGTTGCTTACCGCAAGGCATCCCGTAGGAAGTCGTCTCCGCCTCCTTTACCGATGTCACTCAGGAAAGGAAGGCCTGATGGCCCAGTTGATGATCTGCGCTCTATGATATCGTCACCCCTGGCTAAGCAATCAGAAAGCTCATGGCACATTACAACTCGAAAGGACCTAGAGAAGTATTCAAAAGACTTTGGTTATATACAGGAGACGGTTAGATCCTGGGAGGCTGCGAGCAAATCTCGCAGAGAAAAACTAGACAGGCAGCGTATGCATCGTCAAGAGGAATCTGAGAAACGCATTGATGCGTTATTCGATGGAAGAGAGATAGGATATGCAGATATCAATGTCCTGGAGGAAGAATTCCGCCAAACAGAAGCTCGTGCTCAATTAGACGAGGAAAGACAAGAACTGGAAGACTATATTGCAAAGGTGTTCAATCCGCTGGATGAACGCTTGCAAAAAGATATTTCTGCACTCCAGGCCCAGTATGACTCGGCGCTTGGTCAGCTTGATCATGAGAACAATAAGATCAAGAACTCGGTGACAGATAAATATAATTTGTCTCACACGATGAAAACAGTCAATGAGATCTACCAAAAGCTTGAGGCTCGCTATCAGAAACGTCTAGAAATAGCTCTAGATCGTGAACATCGGCGAAAGAAAACCGAAAGGCGACCTCTGGTCTTCATGGGAGACTCAGTAGCCTCAAGCAACTGGATCGGGAGTTTGATGAGATGGAGAAGCGAAATGTTTTAGAAGCGGCGAAGGACCGGGATGAGAGAGCGAACAGGTTGATGGATTCATTCGACGATGCCATCATGCACGGTTTGGGAGAGAACCAGAGTCTTCTCGACGATGTTTCTGCGAAATTGTCAAAGGTTGATGTCGCAACCATTCGTTCATCCAGCTTACCCGACACTGAGATCGAGCATATGTTGAGATCGGTCTATAACCTAGTAGATTCTCTACGTCAGGACTCCGAATCGATTTTGCACAATTTCGGTATCGCAGATTCAGCTCTCAATGATGCCGATTACGGCGTTTCTGTTGCTGAAGCACGTTATTCCAACGCGGATGACGATGTATTCGGACGACTCGAGGACGACAAAAAGAAAGAGGATGCCAAAATCCAGACAGATCTTAAATCCAAATTGGACAGTGTTCGCGCCGGGCCAGCCGAGATTGCCGCCACCATCAACAACCTCCTTAAATCTTTAGGCAAAGCTCCAATCACCAAGCGGAACCATTCATCAGAATCTGTCCCTGCAGGCCACCCTATTGACGTTCTCTTCCCTGGTCCTCGCCCTACGGCTAGTGCTGGTCCCAAAAAACCTGATGAAGGTCTGGAACATCAGGAGCGGCTTCGCAAGGCGCTAGAGAATGCAAAGAGGAGAAATGCCGCAAGAAATACTCCACAACCACCGAGTTAGGTATTATTAGACTGTTGCGTCTTATAGTAAATATATTAATGCTCACGATGTAACTAATATTTCCCCTTCTACTTCTTTTCTTACATGGCGAATTCCAAATTGCACGCGAAGATCTTATGTCGTGCGCGGTATTCTTTGTTGATACCAACCTATACAGAGAACACTTCGGTTTATTAGCCAAAATGCACCATAACATACAGAATTGGACTTCTCTTTATTGGATTGCTTTTCTAGACAAGAGTTTATAGAATGGTTGGTGGTTAGTCATGGGACGGAAGACACTGGTGGTGGCTTAGACCACCCATCTCCCTTGCGGCTTCTGAGTTCAGCGGAGGAAATTTGGTATATAAGATACCCTCCCCCCACCCCACCCCATTTAACGTTAAGAAGAAAAGAGCAAAATAAGAGAAAACGGGAAGGAATCCAAATGGATTCACCAAGGGACAATCATACGGAATGGCTCAAGTCTTACTAGGGCGACAAGAGTCTGCGGATGAACCACAGGAAAAGCGAGTGTTGGCGCAGACTCAAGCATAGGGAGGAAAACACGCGATCAAGACTATTCAAGACATTGCTTACTCTCGAGAGACGGCTGTCCTGGTGCAGTTCGTGCAGTTGATTACATTATGGTGGTAACGGCCACTGCCGTGCCATATAGCAAGTCTCGTACAAATTACGCGCCCAGGTGGCACAGGACCTACGCCGCTCAAGCCACCATTTATACTCTACACCAACTCTCGTTTACCGTTGAATATTTCCACAACCAGGATGCTCACCTAACAAGCCTCCGGTTTCCTTAAGGCTGTTAGGGTTGGCTTGTATTATTGGATTGTCTGATGATCCGTTCAACACTATATTTTCTAAGTGTAGCAGCAGCACACTCAGATCAGCCAGTGCTATCAATGCTGCAAGCTTTGGAATCATATAGTTCTTCTTCCACACGCCAGGGATAAACTCTAAACTGTGGCCCGAGTGCAGTCACGATGAGGATTGCAGGACAGCCTTCATCAGTCCACTGGCCCATAAACGGTTTTCTCTGATAGACAACTTACCTGTCACCTAGATATGTCAACCACCCTTTGCGGCGCAGGTATATGTGCCATAGGGTCGCTTTCAAAACTTGGTGATCAGCGTCATCCACCACGGGGTCCGCGAACGTAAGATGTAAGGACCTCCCGATTTCGATTAAATGGGAGGCGTCGATGTGTGTCCCCCCCAGTTCCAGCCGCCAATGCCAGTGCCACAACAAGAGAGAACTACTAGCGGTACCTTCCCAGATATCGGCGCATCAACCTTGCTTGGCGTTAAGTTCAGAAATCTTCCATGCTCGGGACCTCGCCGGCTCGGTTGAAGTCCGTAATTGGCTACCGAGTGCACAAAATCTTGTCCTTTTTTGTGTGGTTCAACTTAACGGTCTTGTGATTCAGTATCTTCTAGCCTTGTTATCTCGATCTCTACTCTCTGTCAGTGGGTCTGGGTACTACGCCGCCTGCGCCCAGTTGCCGTGGTTCTTCTCCTTCCAGTTTAGGCCCCTTTTCATAGCTTTTCATAGGGCACCATGGTGTAACACTTCACGTGCGAGCCATCTGAAACTACTATTCCACCTAAGGGCCGTACTCACGGGTTTCCATAGGCTGCTACTCTTTCGATTTCGTGCGGCGAAGGCAGGTCAGCCTACGCCAGAGCTAACTTAGGAGCAGATCAGTCGAAGGTATGCCATTTCTTGCTGTGAACACCTACTTGACTACGGCAGTGTGGGCTCTCTTGGTCGAAATGTACCCGCACTCACCCGTGGATCGCGGCAAACTATAAATACCGGGCTGGTCGTTGTGTTCATCTGATACCAAGATTACAAAAACCCTTTTTGCGAGCTCTGATCCAAGGTTAAATCGTTCATATTTATCTATTCTCCATGTCCGCTCCTACGAGACAACTCCGCGGCCTGTCTATCGACGATAAAATGCCACCAAGGCCAACTCAGCTCGAAGAAACACCACATCCCGAAGACGACAGTGCACTCATGGAGACTGGGACTGACGAGAGTGAGGTCGGAGGGGGGTTGCCTGAATTCTCTTCTCTACAAGGGAAATCTGGTATTATCTATGACCTTACTAAACTGGATCCCGAGGCTGAAGCGAGAGCCCTTGTGGGTTTGACGAGTCAGTTTGATGTGATCGGCTGCCGGAGAACCAAGACAGGCTTCGATTTCCAGTTCTCAGAGCGGCCACGAGTTCATATCGGCTCGGGCGGTTATACGTGCACCTGCCCGACGTTCATGGGTCTGCCGGGCATTGCCTGTCCACACGTTTTCGTGAGTTGTAGCACAATCCATCACATTCGTCAATCTCTGCTAACCTCCGAGAAGTGGCTTGTCGACCAGCTTCATGGCTGTCTTATTCCCCAAATCCCCAATTATGATGTACCGTTATCGAGTGATGGCCACCCTCCAGTCTTTACCCGCATTGAACGACTCCTTGATGGCAAACTCGAAACAGTAGCGGAGCAATTGAGCTGGCAATATGTCCGTTCAGAAGTGGAGGGTGGCATGAGCCGTCCACAGAAGGTGCGAGACCTTATGTCTGCCTTCGATACAGCCACACTCCCCGAAGATTTCCGTCTCGACCTTATAGATGACGTTGGCCAATCGCGCACTCCAGAACAGTGTGTGGTGCAAGGAGACTTCGAGGCGACCATGTTTCGGCTTGCGGTACACGATGACACAGTTTATTTTAGCCTATGCAAAGCCATGCCACCCGGTGCCTGTGCAGCGATTTATTTCGATAAAGTACAAGAAAAGTCACGGAAATTGTTGGCAGATTTCGATCGCTACTGCCAAACGGGCCGGCGTTCGGAAGGATCCAATGTGGACATCAACAACGTGATCGGAGATCTGCAGCATAATGTCAATCGCATTCAAGCGAACATCGTTATGCGAGCGCCTCACGGTGTTGAAGGAGCCGCTAAAGCCCTAGTGACACTATTGGAGGACATATGCAACCGTAATAAGGACGCGCTCGATGGCAACTTGTGGGGTGGCGTGACCTTCCATGGGGAGGACGAGGATCAACGTAACTTATACCACCAACTTATCGGAAAGGCGGAGGAAACAGGAGAGTGTTTCATCTTGGATGCCCTCGAGCAGTTAGCAGGCTCTGATCTTCGTCAATTCAAGGAGAGACTTCGAGCAATTCTTCAGAAAAATGAAGTGAATCGCGCCCCGAAGGCATACATACTGAAGTTGAATGGGCTGGTCCGTCGAGCTGAATCCAATTCTGCTGGCTCGGGACAAAAGCGACCAGCTACGGCTAGTTCTGGGGGGCATGGGCAGAGCAAGAGAACTCGCTAGTGCTTGGTGGTGCTATACATTCGTGTTTTGTTCGATACCCTGTATTCCATCCCTTCTTTCCCTTTGCTTCACACCATAGACCAACGAACCCATGACTCGGCCAAATACCAGCTGGCCTGGAATTGCCATCTACCTTTGCGCCGCCTCACATTCCACCAAAGCAATTACGAACATTTGCCACTCTATACTTTCCCCGCTTTAGCAGATTCCTATGGTGACACAAGATACGGGTTCGCGCCATGGTTTCTCATAAACTCAATCTGGCTCTCTGGAATGCACCCAACTCTATTGCTACGACGTCCTTCATTCTCCAGTCCCGACAGGTTGGTACCGGATTGCTCCAATACCATGGCCACTGCATTCCTAATTGGGGAATTGCGAGCAAGGCGGACCTTTGGTTCACAATTCACCTAGCCGTTCTAGCTTTGAAAATTGCATCATTTCTGTCCTTGTACGGCTGAATAGCTTTCGGTGTGGCGCAAGGCGACCAGGAGTATAGATTGAATTAAGGTGACATTGCGTAAGGGAGCTCCACATTGAGGAAAACGTGGAATTCGCACCACATCCCGTCAACAGTTCATAGCGATCATACTCCGTACATACCACTGATGATACCAGTCCCCGCACGCTAGTATGTAGCTCTGGTATGGTTGACTCAGATATTTGTGATTTGTTTGCAACAGGTTGTAGTGCTGTATAGATGATAATGAACTATCTTTCAACAGTTGGCCGGCTGGCCCAATGGCAAGGCGCTTGACTACGAATCAAGAGATTGCAGGTTCGATCCCTGCGTCGGTCAGAGTTTTTGCTTTTTCTCAAACATCTTCCTTAGTTAGTTAGGTCTTCGATCTATTTTTTTGTTCTTTGTCTGACCTTTCCATTCTATCTTTTCCTCTCGGCCGTTTTGTAAGGCATCTACTCTCGTACTTCGTTGCTCTAGAGAGTGCCATCGCTACCTACACTCAATTCACGCATACTGTTCTAATCATGCGCTGGTTACTCGCCTTGCGGATATATATTTCCATGAGACAATACTACTTGTTGACGCTTTCACATACCCCCCTCAGAGCACCACAGTCATAAAAAGCAAACCAAGTTTGCAGTGCAGTACCAGAATATCGGTAATTGTACTGTAACCTAAGCAATGGCTTGATTCCTGACCTTTGCCCTTTTCAAGATAATCAGTCGAGGTCTACATCATGTACAGGACTCATGGCTTCGACGCTCTCACGTTTCAGATCACAACATTCCTGATAGACTCAACGGACTACTAAGATAATGTTATACAGTAACCTATCCATGAATATACTCTTCTCGATTCAAGCCTTTAGATATTCCCACGATGGCACGAACCCGTGATACCTGTCGTCGTTACCATTGACTCTCGCCTCAGAACTGGGTACAATGGTGCTAGAGCACCATTTCTCCCCCCTCTACCAATAGCACCGATTCCTTATCACAGTTCACAACCACACAATTCTCCCATCTTGTTAGGAGCTTCGAGATAGTACTCGCCTGAAACCTCCCAGAGCCGAGCCGCCGATCTTCAACCATGACCGCGACACCAGAGACAGTGCTGACCTATCCGAACGAAAACATCGTCCGACCCTTCTTTCGCTTCTATTCTGCATTTTTTCAAATAGTGCTGGTCGCAACTGGCCTCCACGTGCTCTGCACAAAAAAGCTGCTTGATCACCCGGCCGTCAGTCCAAGTTCTTCTCCCCGATTCTACCATCCAGAAGAGAATGTATGGATCATACATGGCAGTGTCGGATTGAGACTTGACAAGAAGGGACTACACACACTGAAAGGAGCAAATTTTGAAGCAGTTGTTGAGTTTGAGGATATTGGGAGTAGCTCAAGAGTTTTTTTGGGGCGACCGAATTTAAGGGAAACCCCTATCACGGAGAGCTTTAAGGCTTGAAGGGCTCAAAATGCTATCTAGGGCCTAATGAGCTGAATACTAGAAGAGCTGTACGGTTGTGCTAGGTCTACTGAGGAAGCGCGCGAATTGCCCGGCCTCACCAACCTAGCCAGTTTGACAGGGATCTAACGCGATGACTTCCAAGGTTACGTTCGTGGTTCTTTTACCATCAAGCCCACGACTATACTCAGAAGAACTGAGGGTATACTATTCTCATAGACTCAACACCGATTAATTGCAATCGCTGGCGCTCGAGTTTTCCATGCTCTGCTAGCTGTAATATCAGATACTGTTCGCGCATCGCCAAAACTACAGCTTTCACAGCCAATCAATATCATTGAGCCAATGACGCAATGATGCACGCTACTTGTAGCCACTAATCCTAAGTATGCATATAACTTTATTTTCATTATCTATCCCAAGGTTCACGAACTTGTTGAGGCTTATTTTGTCGATCGTCGAGCGTTCGCGTAGGGCAACGAGGACCCTACTATCATCCCCCCGACCTAAGTTCTTCGATTCGAACTGTACGCGGTTTTTTTATGTTTCTGTTTGAATTTCGGCATTTTGCTTGCTACTTTATGCTTCAACTGAGGCATTGTGAATGAGCAAAACCAGCGACTAACTTAGGATAAGTCCAGGACAACCCGTCCTTGCAATTTACCCTCTTTCATCTCCTCGAAGACACTTGTCAACTTATCCATCTTCTCCGTTCGGAAATGAGTCTTCACGATTCCCCGTGCTGCGAATTCCAAGACCTCAATTGCTTCTCTCCGGTTGCCGACGGCCGACCCCGTAATGTAACAATGCTTGCCGATCAAAGTGGCGGGTAACGCACTCGCGATGGGCTGAGGGTTGTTCTCAGGAAGACCAACGCACACCATTGTCCCGTTGAAGCGCAAGAACTGCACAGACTGGGCATAGGCTGCGTTGGAAGATGTGCAGACGATGACACCATGAGCGCCCAGGCCACCAGCAAGGGACTTTACATGGTCAGATATAGCTTTGCCATTGTCATCCGTGGGAAACTTCGTGAGGTCAACGAAGTGTTCTGCACCGGATTCCTTGACCAGCTCCTCTTTGCTGCCGTGGTCGATACCAATCACACGCAGCCCCATACCCTTACTGGCCAGTTGTACAGCAATATGGCCCAGTCCACCACCTGCACCTGAGATGACAATCCACTGACCAGGTCGAGCATTGCTTCGTTTGAGGGCAGCATAGACGGTGACACCTGCGCAAAGCATGGGTGCTGCTGCATCTGATTCTAAGCCATCTGGGATGGGTGTCACGTAGTGGGCAGGCCCTAAAACATATTGCTGGAAAGTGCCAGGGGTATAGTATCCAGAGACCTTCTGATCAACACAAAGTCCTTCCGCACCGGCCTGACATGGTTCTACAAGCCAGTCAATGTGTACCCTATGTGTACGGTAGAGCATTATACATACCACAGTTCGTGCAAGCACTGGAAAGCCACTTGATTCCCACCCTGTCTCCGACTTTGAGGCCAGAAGATTCGGCTCCAGAGCCGAGCTTCACAATCTTACCGACGCTTCGTGACCACCAACTTGTCCGGGCTGTGTTGGGTGTGGAAGCCAGCTCCACTTAAGGTCATGTGAGTATTGATATTAGAATATTCAAAAGGGTTCTCAGGAACATACAGAGTTTGTCATGATACTGTAGTCTGAATGGCACACACCGGAATGGGTTCTGCAGGCGTGTCAGATGAACACTGGGCCCAGCTCGGCTTGTCACTGTGCCGCGAGTTCAGTCAGAGCTTACAGATTGATCAGTACCTCGCCTGCGCCAGGCTCAGGGACGTCTAGTTCTACCACTTTGGTTGAAACAGTCCCAGGCTGGTCATAGACGGCCGCCTTTTGCTTCTTTGGAATCTCAGAAGTAGCCATAACGGACTATGTGTGAACTTGACTAAACCGTGTGTTTTGATAAAAACGTGATTGGGATGTTGTAAGACAGATAGTTTGAGAAGTGTCCTCGCAGGACTGTGGCCCCAAGTTCGCTCTTTTTATCTTAGGTGAGCATGCCACGCCAAGTTCCTAGCTGTTAGGCAGTGTAGCCGAGACGGGTAGGAGGAGGTGATGATCACAGCTGGCTGCGGGGGTGCTGCGAGTGCACATCTTTCGAGGGGCTCGTCGATCGCTTGTGAATGCCTCATTAAGGGTTACATTGTATCCGGCTGAGCCTACAAACCAATCATGTGGGCGTTTCTGAAAGTTAATGGGATCAAGAGTGAGTGAGGGGGAAGCGATGACCGAGGGAGTTTGCGCTGAAAGGCCTCGGCAAGCTATCTTATGTCAGGCGTTGTCAGATCACCGCGCATCACTGAAAGTTGGGGATTTTGGCACGCCTCAAGGATACCAAACTCAGGGAATCCCGCTATTAAATACCCGTCCCAAGCCATTGTCTCAAAGGTACCCATTGGGACGATGCGATCGTGCCTGGAATCTCGTACTTTAAATCCTTCGGCCTAATGACCACCGAATGGCGTCGCAGCGATCCCCGAGACAAATAAGATGATCTCCCCCACCCTTGAATCTCAATTCTTGGAGGCCATTGATCTGTCCATTTCCAGATCAATGCAGAGCCACAGAGTTTAAGTGAACCTGATCACACTCAGGTGACGCAATATTCGTGTCCGACTAAAGCGTCACTCAAACAATCCATCCTTTACCCCGCAATCTCCCCCGCCAGAATCGCGATCCACCACGACAAACATCTCGCCCAACACAATTATTGCAACATGCCTATTCCAATTGTAGATTCTCACATCCATCTTTTCCCAGAGTCTCACCTTCCAACTCTCGCCTGGTATGGCCCGGAATCCCCCCTGGGATCCCAACACTCAGTCGATGAGTATCGCCTTGCGACATCCTCGATCTCCACCACCGCAGATACCGCTGACCTGACATATCTGCGCGGCTTCATTTTCCTCGAAACAGATCGCATATCTTCCGTCGAGGAGGCTGGGAAAGGATGGTCTCATGCTCTAGACGAAGTCTCACTGCTTACGAGAATCATCACCGGGGCTCCTGCGGCGGGTGAGGGTCACCACGATAAAGATAGGCATCTCTGCCTGGGGTTTCTTCCATGGGCACCTGTGCCCGGGGGATCTACTGTGCTACAGAAATACATGGACCTAGTGAAAGAACGTACCAAGACAGATGACGTCTGGAAGAAGCTTCGGGGCGTGAGATATCTATTCCAAGATAAGCCGAAGGGTGTCATGCTGCAAGATGACGTTGTTGAGGGACTGAAATGGCTTGGGAGAGAAAAGTTGGTATTCGATCTGGGGGTGGATGCGAGGCAGGGTGGATTTTGGCAGTTAAGGGAGGCAGTCGAAATGATGAGGAGGGTCTATGATGGTGTGAAAGAAAGCGAGAAGGTTGTTATAGTCATCAGTATGTTTGAACTTGCGGATTCCCATTTCACCTCTTCTCCTCTCTCTCTCTCGGCCGTGGTAGTTGTTATCCAAAGCTGACGAGCATGCAGATCACCTCTGTAAGCCGAATCTCCGGCTTCCCGATCCATCGCCCGCCTCGATAACGACGCATCCCGAATTTCTGGAATGGTCGTCTCTGGTCACCGCCATGGCACAGTATCCCAACACGTACATGAAGCTTTCGGGCGGCTTCTCTGAGCTACTGCCAGTCCCTTCGGATCCCGAACCTGATATTGCTTCTATTGTGGAGAGGATTCGCCCTTGGACTGATGTAGTGTTTGATACATTTGGTGCTGAGCGAGTGATGTTTGGGTCTGATTGGCCGGTCTGCAACGTAGGGGGAGGCGGTAACGCAGTCACCTGGAGACGTTGGAAGAGCATAGTGGAAAGCATCTTAGAGAAGAGGCAGTTAACTGACGAAGAGAAGAGAAATGTATGGGGTGGAGTAGCAGTGAAAGCATACGGAGTCGAGATATGATCGCCTAAGAACCTTTTTACTATATACACTATCTATCAAGAATGAACAACAGAGATTCCTATCCACCCATCTAATACCTACTGAAGATTTACAAACGCCCCACCATCCACAAGGAGCTGTGCACCAGTCTGTAAACACACAGTCAGCACCCAACATACCCCCAAACTTGGAAGACAAAGGAATAGGAAATGAACCTACCACATAACTACTCAACTCCTCACAGGCCAAAAACACCGCCGGCCCCGCCAAATCTGGCGGCTGCCCAAGCCTCCCAAGGGGAATCCTCCCCTCCATATATTCCCGCTTGACAGGATCACTCATATCCTCATCATTTAGCTGCGTCCGAATAGTCCCAGGTAACAGCGCATTACACCGGATATTATATTTCCCCAGTGCAACCGCACAAGATTGCATAAGACTTAAAACTCCAGCCTTAGTAGGCGTATAATGAGTCTGCTGACCGCCACCCACAAGTGCCGAAATAGAACTTATCCCGATAATAGACCCGCCAGGCGGCGACTGTTCCAGGGCCATCTGTCGTGCCGCCGCCTGCGTAGCATAGAAGGCTCCGGAGAGATTGGTGTTTACCGTGTGGCCGAGGAGGGGAGGATCAACTCTGTAAGAAGAAATGGGAATGTTAGCATACCACTCTACATACTATCATTTTGAACAGCCAAACGGAACCTGCTTTCACAGCATCAAAGATAGGATAGGGTAGGGTAGAACGAACTCCAGGAACTCGGCGAATTTGCACACGCCAGCGTTGCTCACGAAGATATCCAGTCGGCCAAAGGCAGCGACCGTTCTGGCGACGAAGTCGCGTCCCGTTTCAGGCTGCGTGACGTCCCCCGGGACGGCGATGAAGCTGTGTGAGTCGGCGCCGGTGATCTCGGAGACGTCCTTTTGCAGCGCTTCAAGGAGAGGCTCCTCTTTTGGTCCGCCCAGGTGGTTGATGGCTACTTTTGCGCCGTGGCGGAGGTATTCGAGGGCGATGGCCTTTTGGGACTTGTGTTAGTTTGGGACTTTAAGGGGTCAGAAGGGGGTGGGGATGAATTACCCTGCCAATTCCTGTTAATCCGCCTGTGATGGCGGCGACTTTGCCTACTAGGAGTTGGGGAAGAGGCATTGTGTGGGTTGGTGTGTTTGGTTTTTGGTTTGGGATGGGAGAGAGGGGATCAGGGACTGTGTGATTATACTCTTATAGCACAGATAATTTTTCTCAATTGATTAATTACGCCCGTCGTCGTGCCTTTTGCTTCTTTCGTTTCTCCATCTCAACCCCGCCATGCGATAAGATAGTGCGCAATTGGTGGAGTTTTGCTCGGGTTCTTCGTGCTATTGTTACCCCGAGCCCATCGATGTTTACCCCACATTTTGGCCAGTCGGGTGGGCGTTGCGGCAAGTGCCTGTCACATGGGTTAAGGTGGTCGTCGGGAATTTTTTTTTTACCAAAATGGATGCTTAGCATTCTGTCTATGTAGTTTCAACGTGAAATTCATAACAATATGTACATTAAATAAAGAAAATGCAATGGAATTTAAGATCCCGCTGTATCATCCCAAACACGAGTTAGCGACAAGTGGAGCTTTTAGTGAGCCGCGCCATTGGCTCCGTTTTCCTTATCCGTAGGCGGAGCCAGGCTCTTCTGAGGAGCAGGAGTGAGGAGGGCAGAAGCTGGGATCAAGGGAGCGGCGGGGTTAAGCTCGAGACCGAAGCCTGGCTTGTCTAGGATGGAGACATCGAGGTAACCCTTGGTGGGAATGGGCTCGTTGAGGAACAGGTTTCCAAAAACTGGTTCAACGGTGTGTCCATCAGCAGAGTTGGCAAGGTACTCCTGGAATGGTGTGTTGGGCTGTGAAACCACGTAGTGGTACGAGTATGGGCCTGATGCATGAGGGACAACGGGGATATCGTATGCGGCTGCGAGCGCAGAGACCTTGAGCAATTCTGTCATACCACCAACCCACATGACGTCGGGCTGGACGATATCAAGGTTACGACCTTCGACGAGCTTGCGGAAACCGTAACGGGAGTATTCGTGTTCGCCGGTGGTGAACTTCACAGTGGGGTGGGCTCGCTTGAGGAGAGCATGGCCGTCGAAGTCATCGGGGCTCAGGCACTCCTCCCACCAGTCAATGTCGATTCCCTCAGCTTCACATTTTTTGACAAGCTGAATAGTGTAGGGAACATTCAACGACATGTAGCAGTCCACGCGCAAGGGGAAGTCGGGACCAACGCTCTCGCGCTGCTTGCGCAGGTATGCCACGTTCTTCAGGAGTCCTTCGGTACCCTCGTCTGGGCCGTGGGGCAGAGCTACCTTAGCTCCAGAGAAGCCCATAGCCTTGGCTGATGCGGGTTGGGGTCCGGTGCAGTAGAAGTCGAGTCGTGTCCGAGTAGCTCCTCCGATGAGCTTGTAAACGGGTTCGTTACGAATCTTTCCCTGGAGATCCCAGAGTGCCAAGTCGATCACCGAGATGACAGCAACTGGAAGACCCTTCCGGCCGTAGAACATAGACGCACGGTACATCTTCTCGAACAGGTCGTTGACATCGCGAGGGTCTGCAGTGAGATGAAGTAATTAGTCTGACTATATCCCTCATCACGGCAAAGACTGAGAAGGTTCGCACCTGCGCCGATCAAGAAACGCTCGAAGTGCTGGTGTACCAACCAGCAGGCTGGAGGGCCACCAAAGCCAGTCGCGAAACCCTTGGTTCCATCCGTGGCTTCTATTTCCACACAGAATGAGCCCAAGACATTGATTCCCCACGATGTACGAGATCCGCGATATTGCGCCCATTTAGTCATGGGAGTAGAGATGTCGCTGTCGATCAGCCAGTGACCTCCTTTGACCTGAATTTAGAGTAAGCCGGTATATCTTTCCAAGTAGGGCATGAACACATCATTGAAAGAGGCTCAACATACATTGTGATAATCACCACCGGATCCTACACCGTCGATGATGAAGGTGCGGATCTCTTTGATGCGGGGAAATCCAGATATAGAGCCCATGATGAAAAAAGGATGAGGTAGAAAAGCAGGACAATGTGCTAAACCAGAAGATCTATAGAGAATAAGGAATAGAAAACACTCAGATAAATTACAAAGTTGCGCCGGGGGTAAAAGGCCATATTTGAACGCATAAGAACCCCAAGCCCTCGAGGGGGCGTGAACATACCCTCGGTCAAGATCCCGTGTCTCGGTGCAATGCTCCCCCGAGCCTGTCAACACTAAGCAGTTTCCCAAAGGGGCAAAATCCTTCTCACCGGGCAGTTAGTCATCGGGTTCGTGGGAGACGAATCGGGGGACTCCGATTGGCAGAATCCAGTGATTTGTGGAGAATCTCTAAATGCGAATTAGTGTTTTGCGGGGTTAGTTGCCGGTGACTGCCTCAGGCCTCAACATGTTTGTCACTTCTCTTCGCCCATGTTGTTGATTCTTTCGGTGTTCCTTTCCCTCTGTACCCTACTCCCCAGACCCGGTTTCTTGGACACTATCTAGGTGTTAGATCGGACTCTTCACAGAATCCTTCGGCTTTCGGACCGAACCAAATTCACCACCGATACGGGTCCCCGTCACCATGCAGTAGGGGTTTGACCGAGGATCTGTCTTAAACCCCGACCTCGCTACAGTACCATGCCGAACACTGCTGTACCCGCAGTCTCTGCGCAGCAGACTCCACCGATAACGCGCCCCTTTGGAGATCAGGACAGAGATCAGAGCGCAGATGAATCCTGGTCTGCTGTTGATAGCGATAACGATCTTGTCACTCAAAATGGAAATGCGTCTCGCTCACTGAAACGCAAGCGCCCTCTCACAGTGTCGTACGTACCTCCGCCCTCGGGCCTGCAGCACGAGGTTACCATCTTCTTTCCCCTCGTCCTCTGGCCCAATTCCAGTACCCGATGATCGTTTATGGAATAGTCAAACTAACGGCTCAAGATGCGAGCTGTGTAAGCAACGGAAAGTCAAATGTGGTGAGTAATTCTTGCCTCAGTGATTCTGCACTAGCCCTTTTGCGACCCTCTTTCTCTCGCGATAGATGATGCTGTAGGCTGAAATTATTAGATCGAGCTCAACCAAGTTGCGGCTGGTGCGCTCGTAATGGCCAGCTATGTGAATACAAAGAACGAAAGAAACCGGGTCTTCGGGCTGGGTATGGTAAAGAATTGGAACAACGTTTAGGTATGTTTTCTTACTCTTCAACTCTCGCTTGTTCACTTTCATCTCTCAGAATTTTGCTCACATGTTTCACAGACAGGCTAGAGGAGGTGATTCAGACACAGGCCCGTCTCATTGAAACACACATCCTACAGAGTCAGCCTCGGTTAAATCATGAGTTCCCTCATGCTGCTCCCCATTCTTATAGTTCGCCGTCAGAACCTTCTGCTGCTCATGGGCCAAGTCCTCGAAATGCAGCTTACTTTAATGAGCCAGCATCTGTGCCAGCTCATCCACGTCCGTCTGACGCATCTATTACTAGTCCTTCAGACATCTCCGTTAGGAACGTGATGCATAGCCATCTAACAGGTAGCCTAAACCCACCTATACCTATCCCACAAATTTCTGATACCACACACCCGAGTGATTATACGGGAAATGAGTCATCATTGAAGGTACCAGTCAATTTGTTCTCCAATCAGGAACAGTCATTTGCGGACCCAGAACTCGATCTCCCACCGTACGATCTGCTATACGCGCTGGTCGACCTTTACTTTGACCATATAAATTCGTGGTGTCCTATTCTTCACCGACGTACGACTCTAGACACCTTCTTCGGCCCATCCCCTCTTGAAGAAGCCGATCGCATGGTTCTGTATGCTATCGTTGCAACTACTCTGCGCTTTTCGAGTGACAGTAGGCTCAACGAGCAAAATCGGAAGCGGTACCATGATTCGTCCAAGCAGAAAGTCTTGCTTTATGGTTTAGAGAACTCCTCGGTTAAGGCGCTTCAGGCCCTGGTTATACTGGCTTTGGACTTAGTGGGCTCCTCCAATGGGCCTCCCGGTTGGAAACTGCTTGCCCTGATTACGCGATCCGTGGTTCAGTTGGGGTTGGCTGTTGAATCCAAATCCTCACTCATAGCTCCCGTTTACCCTTCCATCTACACCCTAAGAGCGGTTACTCTCCCCGACTCAGAGTCTTGGATTGAAGATGAAGGCAGGCGCAGACTTTTCTGGATGGTATATTTCCTGGACCGATATTCGACCCTTGCAACAGCCTTTGATTTTGCATTGGACGATAAAGATATCGACCGCAAGCTCCCATGCAAGGACGAATTTTTCATGAAAAACCAGCCCGTCGAAACTAGATGGTTTCACCACTCGAGCGATCGTGCTGACTATATAAAGCGTGCTGAAAATGTCGGCTCCTTCGGACTTTACGTGGAAATTCTCGGCATCATGTCCCGTATTCATACCTTCTTGAAACGGCCCGTGGATATCGGCGCTTTATCGGATGTTGAAGAGTGGCAAGCAACATATCGCAAGTTGGATGGTGAGCTAACGGCCTGGGAGTTTGGCCTTCCGGCTGAATATGCCTACGAAAACTCATCTAGGTTGTTCAATGGCTCGAAATCAAACAAGGGCCTCCCATGTGACTGGGTTCAACTCCATGCCACATATCAAACGTAAGCATTACCATTAACCCTGATCTTATTCCCGAGTTATCTCGCAATGCCAAATCTAAATAATTACAGTGCGGTAATAAGACTCCACTCATCGGCTGCATACCCAACGACTCGATCCCCGATATTCACGCCGTCATACAGTGCCAGCCAGCGCTGTTTATTCGCAGTCGAAAACATCCTTTCTGTGACGCGCTTTGTTGTAGATAACAACATGCTCGATAAGCTTGGACCACCTTTTGCCTTCACGCTCTGGGTCTCTGCGCGCTTACTACTTGTCCATGGCTCTACGATCGCCCATACTGTGAGCCCGGATATAATCTTCTTTGTCGATACGCTCGCCCAGATGGGAAAGTACTGGAAGGTAGCTGAACGCTACAGCACAATCCTGCAGCGTGTACTTGACGAGTATGGTGAATATCAACAATCTGGTGTTGAAGATTCCGAGCGTGTAACGCCATCCAGTGTGAAGATCCTCGCAGATATGAGGCGCTGTGCTTTTGACCTGGACTTCTTGATATCTCGACAGCCACGCTCGTCACCTGCAGGAAGCCAGCCGACAGTACCAACCCCGGCCGCGCATCCACGCAACCTTGCACCAAATGAATTAGAATATCTTGATGTTTTCGGCTTCTTCAATGTGCCACGAGTACCTGCTGCCAGAGCTCCCGATATCACTGGCCTCGATATAAATGAGACGGTCAACAATCCTATGTCAATAAATGGTCTTACTGGGTCTGTTGTGGATGGTTCTGCGCCCAATGCAAACGAATTTAATATCACAAACTACTTGATCCCGACTCCGGAGACGGACTGGTTATTTCGCTCAGAAGGCTAATCATTACCCGCCAAACATTTTCGGATACCACCTGCTTCGCCCTCCAACGGTCAAGGAGGGCTCTTGCATTCCGGGTTTAACACCAGGCCGCCATGCATGACATATTTAAGGCGTACCCTTGTCTTCCAGCTCACCTAACTGAACAGACCTAGTTTACCACCATGGATCTGACCATTGGACAAAAAGCTTTGTCAAATGTTACAACACAGCCATAAGTGAGAAAGGTTTAGCCCGAATATGCTATGGAGGTTTTTGCGACGCAGAGGGGCACGATCGAGCCATTCCTCTAAAGTTAAGCTAGACCCAAAAGCAGGGTTCATGCTACACTATCAACTCCACTTACCATTATTTTGCTTGCCTGATAATGTAGCTTGCCACCAGTACGAGCAACTCAATCGTTGTTCAGCTTCACATACGCCACGGGTCATTGCAATCTTTGAGGATATTGCTACCGCATCACTACTCCCTTAGACTGTGGCCAACAATCCAGAGCCCTGAGACCACCAAGTATGTGCCGGAGAAGTATGTATGATAATATTCTGAAGCTTTAAGCATTTCAAAGCACATGTACAGTAACAGAAAGTCTTTGCAATCCTTCAGCGTATCCTCAGCGCAAGTTATGAAAGTAGAAAAACAAGATCGAAAAGAAAAAGAATGAGATGCAAGCCATAGAGTTCCCATGAAGCAACTCAGGAATCGAGTTTAAAGGATCCAGCCCCGAACATTTGACAAAGAGAAAATGCTAAAACAAACGAGAATGCATCTCACGTATCATAAAAGGCGTATTCAATCAGTCATGCGACGGTATCTGACTCTTCATGTATGTGTCTTGTTTCATCAACGATTTGGGATATAATGTCCGGGCAATAAGCTCCCTATATGCAAATCGCAAGCCCGGCAGACCAATATCAATACCATATCGACCCTAGTGTGTAAAGCTAGCCACAAGAAAACCTCAACGGCGAGGAAAATGTGCCTACTGTTCAGTTCCTGGGCGTCGGTAGTTCTTCATCAGCGGGTTCAATTCTGACGAGTACTTCTTCTAGGAATCCTTCCAAGAATGAGGAGACATCGGCGCCCATTCCAACGGGTGCTTCGTTGTCCCAACGCTCAATCCTTGTGAATATTCCACCCAAGTCGTTCACAAGAGACTCCATCATTTGCTGAACATATTCCCGATTTGATTGGAGTTCGTATGTTTCCATTCTAGTATGGCCATTTTCTGCACTTGGGTTGCGCGATAGAAGTTCCAGGCGACGAGAACGACGGCGAACAGCCGCCTTTAGAGCAGGTAAGATAACACTATTCAGCGCTGTAATGTCGTTTGATGGAGGCATTTCAACACTAGGCTGTAGATTAGAATCCATACCCCTGTGAAGCGGACCAAAACTACTCCCCAGACCAGGAGGCTGCAATGGTGTCTGGAGAAGTCGTTGTGGTTGGGGAGATGCGTGTCTTGGTGTTGGTGGCGGGCGAGGAGATGGTTGGAACGGTTGGTGGTGAGGACGGGTTTCCGCTGCAGGTTTAGGACTCTGGTCCGAAGGACGTCGCAAGGGCTGTGCTGGCATGCGTTCCTGATGTGATGAGACCCCTAAAGCGCGAGGTAGATTGGCTTTTCTAGATTCTTGTGGAGCTGGAACGGCACGCCGGCTGGTCACGGAGGGCGAGGGACTTTCTGGGGTAGGATCAATATGAAGAAAAGATATGTCTCGGGCCAAGGATTGTTGCAGAGCTCTATCGTATTCACTGCCAGGGCTCTCCTTTAGCTGTTGGGGAATTGGTCTCTGAAGTTGGGATGGTGTTCGAGGGTTGACCTCTGCCGGGCCCTGTTTCACTGGGGATGGTGGTAGCGGAACTTTTGTGGGTGACAAAGGCTTTGACGCAGCCGTTGAAATGCGCTTCGTCTGTGCAGGTCTCTGTGGTGTGTAATTATTTATTTCCACTGATTCTCTTGGTGGCCGATCTTTAGGCTCCCACTCTGACGATTCGTGACCTCGTGTGTTCATATCCGCTTCTTTCATGGGCTTTAGACCAGGGCCCCGTCCAGCGGGGCGCACAGTCCCAAAATCCCAAAGATCATCTTCGTCTTCGGCGTTTGTGGGCTTCGGTGGAGGCTCAAATGCAGGCTCTTCTTCATCATCGGCATTTTTGTTGCCATAGACAGCATGCCACCGTTCATAGCGTTCAATCAATTCTGTCAAATAGTTGGTCTTCTTCGCCCTCTTGATAAAAGGGTGTTCAAGCAATTCTCTGGCAGACGGTCGTTCCCTAGGATCGCGGCGCAGGCAGAGCTCAACGAAGTTTTTGAAAGATTTGCTGAAATTTCCTTGCAAAGTAGGGGGAGGGTTCTTTGGGATCAGAAACAAGACCTTCATAGGATGAATATCAGAGTATGGGGGCTCTCCATTGGCCAGTTCAATTGCTGTGATCCCGAGAGACCAGATATCTGCTTTGTAATCATACCCTGATTGCTTGATAACCTCTGGAGCCATCCAAAAAGGTGTACCTACAAAGGTGTTCTTCTTCGTCATCGTTGCGGATAGTTGGCCAGAAACACCGAAATCCGCTAGTTTTACCTGCCCACTTGAGGTTAAGAGAATATTTGCAGCTACCATGCGATCAGTTATTGACTTTTCTAAGAGCTATCACGGAAAGAGACGGTTACCTTTTATGTCGCGGTGCAACTTTTTATCGCTGTGAAGATAGTCTAGTCCTCGAAGGAGTTCTCTCAGGATGATCATGATATAATCCTCCGGGATTGTCCCCGGGCGCATCAAATCAGAACAACTACCCCCAGAGCAAAACTCCATAACTATCCATAAGCTTGAGCCCTTCAAAAAAGAGCCATGGTACCTTGTCACATATGGGGAGTTGAGTTCAGATAAGATGGCAATTTCTTGGATGATGTCTTCGACTTCGTCTTCAGCATTTTCCACATCGATAATCTTGATTGCAACAGAGGCGCCCGTCCGCTTATCGACCCTAATATTCACGAGTCAGTGTCAAGGAAAATCACTCAAGTCAGAGATTTTTTAAATGTCGTATCATACCCTTTGTAGACACGCCCAAAGCTCCCACCCCCTGTACTTCAAGTTAGGGCACGGTGCTACATTGACGAGAGGCCTGTGAAAAGATAAAGCATACCAATGCAATTCTGCTTCATGTAAATTGACTCTGGATCCACTAGGCCTTCCATTTTTGTTGAGTGTGAGATTTATCGTGACGAATCGCTAATTAAGGGTTCATGTGACTCGGTAGCACTTCAATCTGTCAGCTTATGCAAAAGTGAGATGCGCAATCAAAGATCAGTCATGCAGAGCGGCTATATGCAGAGAAAATGGAGAAATGAATCAAATAAAGACAAAAGTATGGTGGAATGGATAACAAAAGATGACAGCGCATAATAAGCGTCGAAGGATCAAGATAACAACATACCGACCAAACAAGGGGGACGGGCCTGAATTGCAAACAGACAACTAGGCATGGAACACTGAAGTTATTGTATGAATCAATGGCGGCTTATCAAGGAACAAAACTAATAAGGAATTAGGCTCAGAGTTATCCCTGCGGATGTTGTTGCTCGTTTCGACGCTCCACTTACTATTGTTTTGATGGGATCCCTCGTCCGGTGGGATCTGGAGCTGTAGGCCATCAACAATGCGGCGAGAAGCTTTAGAGAGACACAGGAACAAGCAAGATTGAATCTTTCTTGAAGCTTGTCCAAGCAAACAACACTGATCGTAGCGAGGGGCTCGTATGGACTCCTGTCCTGGCAACAGCTCGAAGAAGGATAACAAAGGATTGTTTTTCCCTTGCATTCATCCGAACAGCAACCACAGGAACCGGCTGGTGATTGGGGCAGGCGCGGGGTCATTTTGCCGGGCGGTCGAGTTTCCCTTTGCTCCAGTCACGTCTCCATATCTCTCAGGCGGTGAAGGTGAGGAGCAGATCCAGTCAGTGAACCCAATCACATGATTGCACACTAGATAGTTAAGCAGTTATGTAGACGGGAGTCGTAAGACTCTGTACTGCTTGTACCAGCCATGTCTATCCTTTGAAAGGTTTTGCTTGATCTGCCTCATTTTTTGACTTGGAGCTGAGAGATTACCAAAAGAGCAGTATCATGTCAGAAGTCTAGTATTGTACAAAGAAGCTCTATTATATATCTTGACTTATACATATAAGACCACTCTATCTCATCAACACGAGAACATCTATAACCTCTATCTATCATAAAAATCCTGCGGAGCTAACAATATAGGTCCACAGAGGTCTTAAGAGTTACCTATAGGCATACTCTAGTGAATGAAACCTCTATCAGATGCTTCCAAAATCGCCTTGTACCAAACATTAGCCATCTTGGCATAGCCCTGCTCATTTGGGTGGGTGTCGTCTGCGACTCCATTCGTGGTATAGTCCTTGGGGTATGAGAGCCGGTTGTTATCATCGTCTGTCTCAGGGTCCATATCAGCCAACACGATGCGGACACCATCTTTTTGCATCTTGTTAGCTAAAGACCGGTACTGGCGATTGACGTTAGGACGGTTGGCCTCAGTCATTTTCTGTACAGAGGGTATTAAGGTGGACAAGACAATCGTTGCGTCGTGTGTGTCCTCAGCTTTCAGAATACTCTCAATCAGGCTCGCATACGCTCGCCAGCGCCTGGGATGCTAATGTTGCGTCTGCAATCGTTGGTTCCCGCATTGATCAAAACCACATTCGGTTTATATTTGAGGGATCCCTGGGCCGCTGCCTTGACCTGATCGATGGTGTCGCCGGAATGCGCCTCGACATTCTGGAGGTAGCCATGTATGTTAGTATCATATCAAGATTGACGACACGGATTGGAATCGTTTAGGGGAAGGCAACGAACATCGTCTTTCATGGTACCGTGGTGTTTAGTTCCGACCATATCGACTTCCCAGCCGGATGAGGTGAGTTTACCCCGTAAAGGCCCACGGTAACCATTTCCAGAAGCAGAGTTTACACCCCATGTAATCGATGCGCCGAGTGGGAGAATTCTTAGGGGCACCTTATCGGCTCTTGTTGTCACACTACCACCCTTGACAGGGGCGAAGATCCCTGTTCGGAGTGGAATTGCTGTGCTAGATACAACTGATAAGAGAAGAAGCCAGAGGGCAAAAAGAGGATACGACTGAGCCATTTTCCTTTGCTGTTGTGTCTGTTAAAATCACTTTGTGTTCACACTTCAAGGGTTCCTGGCTAGTGTTCGTCTTGCATGCTCTTAAATGATTGCGACTGAGTTGCGAAGGTGGTTCTACCGTGATTTAGCGACCGTCAGCCACGATGATCGACATCCTTGGCCCCGGGCCATCGTTCCAGGGCGATGCAGAATCCTTCGGTCCACAAATCCTTCCAGGTCCACTCGGAGGCTATGTTAGCGGGAGTTGGAACGTTTGCCATTGTTATTCGGCAGCTCGTCTGCCAGATATACGTACATCACAGGCGCCCAAGAAGTAGGGCTATTTTTACCTAGGCTTACTAGATATAATAATGATAGCTTTGGCTTATTTCAGCAATCACACGTGAGATCTGCAGAGAATCATATCACATAAGCGCTTTGTGGCTCGGAGTGTTCACAAGTATATCGCATCATAACCTCTGGAACAGCTATCTAAAAATGGACATAACCAGAAATATTCCAAGTAACGGCAGATCTTCCCGATCATATGTAACTTACCCCTCAAATGACCAGCATAGTTGTGTCAGTTATATGGACATCTCGGCATTTTCTTGCCGATTGTTGGGTTATGCAAGAGCACTGTGAACCTATCATGAAGGATAAACCTCTAGTTAATTCCGATATGAACGGAATATGAAGGTGTGTTTCGTTTGTATATTAAGGCCCCCCATCCACGAGAAGCTTCAGCCTGCTGATCCATTGACCCTCTCGTCCGAACTCTATATCTGCCAAACGGATCTTACTATAATTATCTACGATGTCGTTGCCTACTAGCAACTTGGCATTTCTTATCAGCCCCCTGGGTACTTTCGAGGTTATAGGTGGAGTTATCGCTTTGGTACGATAGCTTACCCTGTATTACTATTGTTCAGCTTAGTAGTAGACATCTTGTGGGCCTCTCACCTGACATAAGCGTTGCAGGTCTCCATTGCAACTATTGCCTCGTGGTCGTACAACGTGTTCTTCCACCCACTCTCGAGCTATCCTGGGCCTCGGCTCGCCGCAGCCAATAGGCTCTGGTACGCCTGGCACTGTGCTAACGGTTCTTTACCTTTTGCCATTCACGAGCTTCACGTAAGGTATGGTGATGTAGTCCGGGTGGCTCCAGATGAGCTTTCGTATATCCACCCAGAGGGGTGGAACGAGATTTACGGTCATCGTCCTGGAAAATCGGAGATTCCGAAAGATCCAAGCTTTTATTCGAGTACACTATCTGGTCCGGAAGGTGTCTTTCGCGCCCCCCGGGACCGCCATGGATACCTCCGAAGACAGATGTCACATGGATTCTCAGATAAATCGATGAGAGAGCAAGAGGACACTATACGGCACTACGCGGACCTAATGATTAGCCATCTGAACACTCAAGCCAATGGACAGAAGGAGAATGTTGTGGACTTTACCCGTTGGTACAATGTGGGTAGTAAATTGATCTCCTCCCTCAGTATACTTGTTTGGCTCGTTGGACTGAATTTTCTATAGTATTTTACATTCGATGTCATGGGTCAATTGGTCTTCGGGGAGTCCTTTAATTGTCTTCAAAGCTCTGATTTTCACCCCTGGGTCAGCATAATATTCGACAGCATCCGTTACAATGTTTACAATCGATGTGCCCAGTTCTGGCCCTGGCTAAGCCCGGCCATTCGAAGGCTTATTCCGAAGAGCTTCCAACGCCATAAGATTGAGCAGCAAGCGCTAAGCCGGGAGAAGGCAAAATATCGGAAGACCATCCATGACGGGCGGAATGACTTAGTTGCCAATCTCCTCAAGCCCAACAGTGGTGTAACTGATTCGGAATACCAATCAACGGTACAGACATTGATCGTTGCGGGCAGCGAAACTACTGCCTCCTTGCTATGCGGTGTTACTTTCCACCTCCTTAACAACCCAGAAAAATTGGAAAAGGCTGTGAGAGAAGTCCGAAGCGAGTTCGATTCAGCAGAGAAGATCTCCTTCGTCAGCGTAAATAAGCTACATTATCTTCTAGCTTGCCTGAATGAAGCCTTACGAGTTTATCCCCCTGTGGCAGACGGATTCCCCAGGAACACGGGATCTAATGTAGAGGTGATAAATGGTCGGCCAGTGCCCCCAAATGTAAGAATTGAATAAGCTGAATCTTTCATCGAGTGTCTTGGAAAAACTGATTAATAGATTGCAGACTGCCATTCGCATGACACACTGGGCGACCTACCGTTCTCCTCGAAACTTCGTGCGCCCCAATGAATACATCCCTGAACGATGGTTAGGCAATATTCCAGGATTCGAGAACGATCACAAAAATGCCTTACAGCCGTTCCATGTTGGACCTCGCAATTGCATTGGCCGAAAGTACGTATTTCCCCCGAACCTTACTGTTTGACGCCAGCTGACGAACAACAGCCTTGCATATATGGAAATGCGCTTGCTGTTGGCTTTGGTGCTCTGGAACTTTGATCTAGAACTTTGTCCAGCTTCGAAGAGCTGGGATAACCAAAGAGTATACAATCTATGGGAGAAACCAGAGCTGAAGGTTAAGATTTTACCTAAGAAACTATAGTCTCAGAGGTCTCATGATTGTCAACCCTCTGCGTTGACGGTGCTCACATTGAAGGAAGGTCCAGTATAAGAGAAGTATTCAGTTAAAAACGCTCAAAGTATCCATGGTGGGTATTACATATCTCAGGTTTGCAATGGAATATAGTGGACTAGTTCATTTTATGCTCTTTATGTCGATAACGAGTCAGTTAACCAAAATAACATTTATTGATTGCCGTACAGGGAGGTTTGAAAACTCACAATGTAAGAAGAAGAAGAAGAAGAAGAAGAAGAAGAAGAAGAAGAAGAAAATAAGGAGAGGACAGAGGGAATTAAAGGTAAGCCTGAGTAAATCTACTGTATCTTCTTGGGTTCCTGAGCACCAGCGTTCGTGGCCGGCCTCCTAGCCACAAAAGGTCGTGCTAGCTGACTTCTATGAATGCCATAAGCACGTGAGCGTGATTGCACATATAACGTGAATATGCGTTGTTGTGGAAGAAACTGACATTCCAGAGGAATTTTTCCGACTCAAGGCCCAGTTTACAAGGACTACCTTCATTGCTATAAACAAAAGTAAGTGTTTTACAACTATCCTAGAAGGTTTATTGAATACTACGGTTGCAGCATGCTATTGAGCCCCAGTATATATATAAGGGAAAGGAAAAGGATTGGGTGTATCTGTGTCAAATTTCGAGAACAAGGTCCAGCCAAGTTGCTATCAGTATACGAGAAGCAATGCTCTCAATAAGGTCTGGTCATCTGGTACAATCGGATGTACTTCAACTCATGTTTGCAGACATTTCCATGACGGCTACTCTCTTTACAACAATACAGTAGCAGCATACTTTCCTATGTCACATGTGTTATATATGGTACTAATACCAGATTAAGAAAGTTTGTTATTGATGGAGCACCAATTGGATTAGGGTTAATGAACCCCGAGTTTATAGATGATTTTCACCCTCTGGAAAAGGATTATAATGTGCACAGAGGCTCATGGCGGATTTATAGCTTTCCTTATTAGTAATTGATCTTATGTTTGCAAAAGTTGCAATCCAGTGATTGTGCCTGGTATCTCCTACTATGGACTGACTCCCGTTAGTAACAGGATGTGTGCTAAATTGTCCAATAAACACTGGACAAATTAGGAAGGGAATACGGAAACTGGAAAGAAAACAATTCTAACCTAGGCAAGAGTGCCTCCCTATCTAAGTGAGAACCCATGGTGTAAAATGTAACCTCTGTCCCTTGAGCCTTGACCGGCCGGTTCATAAGTCTCCGAGCCCAACGCCTCATCAAATGCAGGTATCATATCCTCAATCATGTGCATTTATTCTTCAACGTATCCTATCATTACTGTACCATTCTTCAAGCCCGCATCTTCCACACTGATGTCAAGAGAGTCGAGCAGATTGTGACCCAGGGAGTTGAGCTCGAACTCCACGCCCGCTTTATCTGGCAACGGAGGATCGGCCTTGAGCCATTCGTAGATTCTTCGGACGGGATCCTTCAGAGCGAAGCGTCGGATTACTCTTCCGGACGGATGGCGGAACTGAATGCGTGTAGTCGTAGCCGGGTCGCGGGGGGCTCAGTGTGAGGCTTATCATCTGGAATTGAGGCGAATGGAGATGTTTCAGCTTCGCCCTTTCCGCCTAGATCTGCTTCACCCATGCTGATGTCTTCGGTATCGGCTGCTCGACCTTTGCCTTTCACGTCCTCGACGCTCCGAGTCAACTCGTCGGGATCTTCCAATTTCTGAGATTGAGAGGGATCTCCACCAAGCTATTTCTCATTGCCAATTCCATCATCTCTTCTTCCGTCATAGCATCAATGCTCTTCTCCTTCTGCTCTGGTTTCCGCTTGGCTACTGGATTCCGCACATTGTGGTTAAGACTGTAACGGTCGAGAAATTCATGCAGTTGCATCAGGAATTCTGCAGCCTTCACTACAGGCGGCCCGGACCACACCTTCATCTGCTCGCCGGTGCGTGGGTCAACAATGGCAATATGAGGGTAGTTGTCGGAGACGTCGCTCGCTTGAAAATAGTATTGTAGGTACTGCGCAGCTCGTGGGTCGTCTTTAGAGTACTGCAGGAAGAGGAAGTGTTCTTTGACAGTGTCTCGGATCCCAGCGTCCTTCCATAGGTCCCTGTTCAACAACTGACAGTCAAAGATGGAGGGGTCTTGTATATTAACCAGCAGCCACCTCTCATTCTCACGGCCTTCCTGACGGGCTAGATCCCAGGGGAGTCGTGACATAATCTCAAAAGGCGGACGGTACATTTCGGCAAGCATATTTGATTTATTCGAAGCATCGGACGCACCCCCGGTTGCTTCTGAAAGCCTTTGGCGACGTGAGGCCTCGTCTTCCCCTGTCCATATCGAAGAAGTATCCCTCTGATTGAAGATACCAGGTCGATCTAACAGGTGTTAAGGTTAGATGACGAACGTGAGAGGGTATTGATATGGGGATACTAACTGTTTCGTTGCTGGCGAGCGCGCAATTGGCCCAGTATGCTTGCGTGCATATCGCCATCGTCGAAGTCCGCATCTGGGCCTACGAGTGTTTCTGTTGTGCGAGCCATCGGAGCACGCACATCATCATCTTCAACTGCTGCTCCCCCACCTCCCCCACCACCATACATTTCCTCTTGGAGACGCCGAGCCATGGCCTCGTCATCTTCATAGGTAGAATTTGGTGGCGGTTGGTGCCGAGGGGTAGATCGCGCTTCGTCAACAGTGACCTCGTCATCAGAGCCGATATGTACAGCCCCGCTATCGCCTGCGGTAGGTCGAACTCCTGGAGTGTCTGATGTAGATGGAATTAGCTCATCAGTTAATGGTGCGCCACCGTTTTCGAAATAAAGCTGCATGGCTTGTTCAATATTGTAATCGGCTAAGTGGAGATACTGAGTGGCTAGTTCAGGGCTCGAGCCCGTGATCTCGGTGAACTGAGCCACCACATCGTCGTTCATAGCGGGCAGGATTCCTGAGAAGGATTTGATAACGGCGAGTACTTGAGGAAGATGAGCGAGATGTTAACTTGTCGTGACAGAAGAAGCTATCCCACAAGATTTAGTGTATTGAGACTTGTGACGAATGTGATGCAAACAGCTGCAAACAGCTGCTATGAGCTGTAATTGCTCAGTGAATGAGAAGGATAAAAAGCCACCGAGGTTTTAATTAACAATGATCGCAGTTATTTGGTAAAATGAGTAAACCCGGCATACGAGCTTTTTGTCACTTGGCGGGATCACTGACACCAACGGAATGATCTGATCAGATATATGGCTTTGCAGAACAGGCCCGCATCATCAGGTAGAGCCGAGTGACGCACTTTCATTTGGTGGATTTACCCTTGGGATAATCAGATTCTCCGTCACCGCGGGGATAAGCGGCCTTTACGCGCCCGACTTAAGAGTTGCGTTATTGGCCTTCCCGCCGGACCGTAGCCAGGCCCATGTGATTTTCCTTTTTCGGGGCATTGGAGGACGCGTGACGCGAGTCGGAAAAACGCGTGAGGGCGGCGCGAATAAAAAAGGGACGGGCCAATTATGCCTGGTTGAGGCATAGTCCACCGGGTCTGCCAAGTACCTGTCATCGAACCTCTAGACCTAGTAGCGACCTATTACTTTTATGTGTACTACTACCACCTCTGTCGTACTTGCCTATTCATACCTTCTCCTCCACATCTGCTCCTTCCCCAGAAGCTACTGATAGTTTCGAGCGCTCACAATGACTGCTTCGGTTCTTGGCAAGCGCCAACGGAATACTCTTGAGGTAGGAGGTACGATTGCGTGACATGGACCTTTTCTTTGCTCTCTCCTTCCTCAGGCGTCGTTGAACCCAGCACATGCTAACTAATTGATATTAGTGCCAGTGCTACCTGTGCGCAGTGCCAGTAAGCGCCGAACACAACCGCCTCGCATCCTTCAGGAAGAAAATGCACCGTCTGCACCGACAACACGCCAACTGCGGTCAAAGACAAGGAGTGGCAGCACCTACCAACAGGAAAATGATGCCAAGTCTGAGGACGACTCCAATAGAATTGGAAGTGTGAAGGATGAAGAGCCGGAGCAAGAAGCGCTATCTCCCATAAAACCCCATTCGCGTATCCGTACCTCAACATCAATCAATGGAGGATTATCGACGAAGAAGTGCGGCGATCCTCAACCGACAACTATAGATGAGAATACGAGACCGGTTGAGTTTAAGACTCCTTCAAAGTCTAGATACAGGGACGCCCTTGACTCGCCGCCTATCACACCAAAGCACCGGGTTCAGGTCGGGGGAATCTCGTTAACTCCACGTACACCTCGACAGGCATCAACACCGCAAGCCACACAAACCACACAAACAATTTATACTCAGGCCAGACAATTGTTTGCCCGGGGCGCATATTCGGGTCGCCTTATTGGCCGTGAAGCGGAACGGGAAAAGCTAGTCTCGTTCATCCAAGATGGTCTCCAGTCACGACAAGGTGGCTGTCTGTATGTCAGCGGTCCTCCTGGGACGGGCAAAAGTGCTATGGTTAAAGAAGTATGTGATGAGCTTGACCTGGGCTCTGTGAAGGTTACGCATGTCAATTGTGCGAGCATGCGAAGTGCTCGAGATGTCTATAGCAAGCTCATCGAAGATCTCTGCGACGACCAGCAGATTTTCAAAAAGAGTGAAGCAGAGAGGCTAAAAGCCATGTTCACCTCTAATAAGAAGCAGGATGATATGTATCTGGTTTCATTGGATGAAATAGACCACCTCCTTACCGCGGATGCGGGTATCCTGCAATCTTTGTTCGAGTGGTCATTGCAAGGAAAATCCAAGCTCATGCTTATCGGAATCGCCAATGCGCTAGATTTGACCGACCGTGCATTGCCACAGCTCAAGGCAAAGAACCTGAAACCTCGTTTACTTCCTTTCTTACCTTACAACGCTGGTCAGATCGCCAACGTAGTCACTGAACGTCTCCGCTCGTTGCTCTCTGGTGGCCAGTGCGATGATCCCAAATTCATTCCTTTTGTCCAACCGGCAGCTATTATGTTATGCTCGAAGAAAGTTGCATCGCAGACCGGCGATCTGCGAAAGGCTTTTGAGCTCATCAAGCGTGCTATTGATCTCATCGAGCAAGAAACGTTGCAGAAACTCGAAAAACAGAACGAGAACCCGGAGAGCCCTTCCAAAACAATACTCGTTGAGAATAACAACCTCTCATCCCCAAGGCCAAAGCAAAATCTTACATCAGCATATACAACACTTACTGCACCACGGGCCAGCATTGCCCATGTTGCACGCATTACTTCGGCCACATTTGGACAAGGGACTGTCCAACGACTTCAAGGCATCAACCTCCAGCAAAAGGCGGCCATTTGTGCATTGATTGCGCTCGACCGTAAACGACGTGAAGGAGAATTTCCAGGAACACCGTCGAAGACCAAGCATTCGGCCCCAACAATAAAGCAAATCTTCGATACCTACTGCACGCTATGCCGGAAAGATAATATCCTCCACCCACTTACAGCCACTGAGTTCAGAGATGTACTTAGCAACTTGGAGACTCTAGGACTGGTTGGAGAATACCAAGGCAAGGGCCGAGGCGGCACAGTTGCCGGTGGTTCGAACATCAGACGTTCTCCCTCTAAATCAATGAGTGGGCCTATGACCCCCAGCAGGGCTATGGATGAACAGAGCCTGGTTTGCTTTGTGTCCCAAAAAGAGATTGAAACTCAGCTTTCTGGCCCAGGAGAGGGAATCCTCAGACGGCTGCTCACTGGCCAGGGTTTGTGATATGTATAATGAACCGTACCGCACGGATGGAGTCTATTGGATAAATTTTGTTGTCAATCATTTGTACAGGTGTTGGATCCAGGGATACATTCTTTGCCTAGCGTTTATCATAGCATTCGGACATAGCGTTGTATAGTTTATCTAGATACGATCATAATGTTACTAAGACAATATGAGTTATACATAAGATGTCATAAATCGCGAACACGTTTCTACATATGAATAAGCTATCAGCTCATCGAAAACTGAAAGGGCTATACAATCGATTCCACACGGGTCGCTGAGAAGAGGACATTGTGAAAGCGCGCAAACCAAGAAGTAACACAAAATGGGAGGTAGATATTTCATGCATACAAAGAGACAAGTGGAATCAATAAAGGATAAAACATACATGGAATAAATTTCGAGGGGTATGCGAAACGATAGCGAACGGTATGGTATGGTTTATACTTGAATAGAAAAGAAAACAAATGGTAAAAGAAGGGCTTTGGACAAACATAATGAGTATATCGCAACTTCCATTGTCGTACATCAATCTCGACTAACAAGGCCTGCTGAAAGTCTGAATGATGCCGACTACATACATACATTTCCCTCCTGAGGCTGTACTTTTTTGTTCTTTGGTTTTCCGGATTCTTTGCTGAGGGTGATGCCAGTCATTCCTTTGTTTCGCTTCAATCGACAGTACGTTTAGTCATCATCCATTGGCTTGTCTTCCAGGGTTACGCCCTTGGGTTCGCTGTCAGCCAAGCTGTTGCGCTTGCTATCTGTTCCGGATTCGCTTGAGACGACAGGGAAGCTGGAGCGGTTGCCGAGCCCGGGCTTACGGGTGAATGAAGCACGATTGATGGAAGCGCGCTTCTCTGCATCAACGGCTGGAGTAGGAGTAGGGGTAGGAGAGTCCTCTGATGCTGTTGTCGCAGCCATGGGTGGGGGGTCGAAGTGCCAGAGGAGGGAGTCTCGTTGGCAGTAGCCGAAGCCGAGGAATCACTGGACGTGCCGTTGGGAGTAGCCTCAGTGGCAGGAGCATCAGTAGCAGCGTTGATGTTCACGTTTGATAGTTGTTCTTGAGCGGTCGGCGAGCTGTTGCTGCTAGGAACGTCTAGGCTGTTACGTGTAACCGTTCGCCTCTCGGTCGGGCTGGAAACGTTGACTGGGAAGCGGCCTGCCTCCGAGGGACCGCTGGAGCGATCCCGTCTGTGTTTCCGAGGAGGAGCAGGGCTGTTGGCCCGAGTGCGATCCATAATCGCACGGGCTCGAGCTTCCATAGCTGCACGACGGTTGCTCTCATCCGTGCTAATAGCACGGGGGCGGCTGATAGAGCCGGTGACCCCGAGAGCGCTGGACTGACGCTTCAGCTCGCCAAAGATTGCATCCTTGTGAGCAAAAAGGTCACGGATGAGACGATAGCTGTGACGCTCATTCATGGTAAGGCTACTCTCAACGCGTGGGCGAAGAATGCAAGGAGACAGTGCTTGCGCGAGTGAGGAAATGTAGGTTTCATCGGCAGATGTGAGGTCTATCAAACGTGTAAAATGGGTCATAACAGCATCAAGCGTTGCGATGTTATTGAGACGAAGCTGTCCCAGTGTGCTTTGCAAGACCTTGATTCGGCCTTCTTCCGTCGTCTCATGAGCGGTGGTGGAATAAATGGTCTTAACAATTTCGTAAACTTGCGAAGAAACAAGGGAATCTATCAAAAAATAGTCAGCATAGATCTCAGATGGGTTGATGTAAAGGTCGTACGAACCTGGCAACTCAAGCAGATACAATTTCAACACGCTTGCAACAATAGGAACCTCATATTTCTCTAGGACTTCCTGGTAGTCTATCTTGCTGTTGTTCAAGACATTCCGAAGGTGATGGGTGGCTGCCAGAGGGACATCATAAAGCCAGATAGCACGTCGTGCCTCATCACCCTCAAGATCCGGGTAACCTATAGTATTCCGTTAATGCCAAACTGGGGAGGCAGGGACAGCTGTGATCTTACGATTGTCAAGATAGGTCAAGACCGTAGTAACCAGGATAGGAACCCGTTTGCGATCGGCTCTTGCTCGGGCCTCAAGATCCACGCCGAAGTTTTGATCTGAACGGGTTAGTTATGGCCTAACTTCTACAAGACCTATTGATGATATCGTACCTTCTACAGAACCATAGTAGTTTTCATATGCTTGGACGCGAGGCACGAAGCCTCCGGTTCGGTAATTCTCAAGAAGATACCGGAGATCTCCAAGGGGCTGAATAGTCTCCTGGTACAGCATCATATGATCCACTGTGCTTTGCAAGTTGGGGATGACATTGCTGATTGCACCAGAGAAATCAAGGACAACTGCCTTAATCGCCTTAAGCCGGTCCAATTCACACTGTTCCATAAACCGGAGATTCTCCACAATCTCTTCCTCCAGTTTGCATCTAATCTGGTCCAGCTTCCGCACAGCAGCCTTGTACCGTTCATCAGCCTCGCGCGCTTCTCTGCGCAGCTTCTCCGCCGGCGTCTCATTCGGATGAGCGTTGTTGAGAGGGTTCCAGCCTGCTAACATTTCCGAGACAGTAGATATCGGGGACTCGCTGCCGTCCTCACTGTTCGCCATCGATGTTACACGCAAGAGAGGCGTCTTCTTTTCGGGGATGCCAGTGATTTGAAACACTTTGGGGCGCCATTGGTATCGCATCTTGGTGCTATTAGCGAATGTACTACCCATATTACCCACCAACCGGAGCAAGCCATTGTCGACAAGATCCTGCCCGATCCTTTCCGCATAGCTGACGCTGGTTGCGTTCATGTGTTTCTGGGTGTATTCCACGATGTCGGCACCGGTCGATGTATTCTGGTATGTGCCGATGATGGGTACCTTAACATCACCCATTTTGATGTTATCCAACATGTGCACCAACAGCTGCTTAAGACCCTCAGGTGTGTAGACGTGATCGCCAATCTCCATAGGCTCTTCCTCCTCTGCCTCCTCCGGTAGTACGATCTTGGGAGGCGCTTTGGCCGGCGGGCTAGCCTCTGGGGCCTGGAATGCGAGCTTGTTCTCTTCCTCCAAGTCTTCCACCACACGGCATTTGTTGAAATAATGGCTCCGCAGTTTCTTGACCAAGTCCGCTTGTTTTGTGTGTTCTTTGATACGGGCCTGGAGATCGTCGTGTGAATTCTGGATTCGTGCCTCATGCTGGTCGCACCAACGACGGAAAGGTGAGACAACTAATTCGCGAATGTTCGAGGCAATCTTCTGGTGATTCTTGGCGGCTTCGACCATCTCGGTGCGGACACCTTCATATGCCTTCACGTCGCCCAAGAGACTTAGTATACGTAGCACCAGCCATGGTCGGAGTTAGCCTACCTTCCTCACGCTTGCCCCATCGTCCTTTGCAAATCCTGCTCCCGTCAACCGGTCGACAGCCGGCGCAATATCCCCTAACCGGGCACCATATTGATCTTCCGCATCCGCACGCATAGATGCGATTGTGATTATCTGCTTGTTCTCGACAACGCCTTGCTGGAGCTTCCCATAAAGAACCCCCAGACCTGTGGCGTAGTCTGGTGTCCAGAACGAAGCCGCAAAACCGGACATCGTGACGGTTTGTCGAGGATGCGACCTGTGGGATTCGAAAAAGAAATGAACGGTAACTGTGGACTGGGTAGGGGTATCTCAGAATAGCATCAAAATTTAGAAAATGAATGACTTCTGTCGCCAACAAAGCCACTAATGAAAAACAAGCCACCAGGCTTAGGTTGGGTATTGTCCGCAACGAAAGGGCAGTTGCGCGGGCGGTGAATAAACAGAGAGTGACCAGCCTCGTTCACAGCGCCTGTTTCAAAAGAGGAGTGACAACGAATCCTTTCCGTGGCTTAGACCGGCTGCGAGCAAACATAGGCACCGGAGCGATCTATGCGAGGGCGGCTAGGAAGCGAATAGATGCCGAGAAAGAAAGACCCTAGGAAAGTGATAATCGTAAATACCAACAAACACAAAGAGAGTGGAAACTCCGGGTGAGGGTAGAGGACACCGATGCTCCAAGGACGGGATGGATGACAACAGGGGAAGATGATTTCTTTGCTGGCGGAGATCTGAGAGGAAAAGGTCGCTCCGGCTCCATGAGTGTAATTTACCGTTGTGAGACAACCTAGTCCATAACCACCTCAGCCTCACGTGTTTCAGTCGGGTAGCTATTTTTGGCCGCACCGTGAAATATTACACACTTGGCCAGACTTTTAGAAAGGTGTGACACCGTATTTACGGTGGAATACGCGGTTTGTGGGCCACTACAAATAGCGTGGGGACATCAAATACAACCATCCTTACGGCCGGTATCAGCTTTACCTATAGCAGTCTGGAACGTTCTCCATATACAAACATGCCAAGACTGGAGAACGACTGTGTCAACATCAACATTCCAAAAGCTTAGCACAACTGCCTCAGCGGTCGCATGGATGATGCCTGGACAGGGAGCAAGGCAATGGGATTCAAACAGGCTTACGACAACCATTTATGCTAGGAGCAATGCTAAAACCATGAGATTGGGTTATCAGAATCGGAATAGAGGCACATTAGTCATAATCGTACAGTGGAGATCAGCGTGTGAATTTCAAGCCTGCGAAACGAAACAATGATCATAAAACTCCCGATGCTAACAGAAGAGCTTATATACCTTCTTCCACGCAGGCCACTCTGCCTGTTCGGCTCGTTCCTGCTCAATCAAATACTGAAGGTCGAGATCGCGACGACCGGTTTGCAAGTCCATGTCCTTGGCCCGAATAAATGGCGTCTTGAACCAGAGCTTATACGGGATATAAAAGAGCAAGACAACGGGGGCAGCTAGATATACGGAGAACCAGGCCTCAACAAGCTCACCAGCAGTCATAGTGCTATAACCGATTGGCGCGAATCCAACCCAGAACTGTACGACTAGAACGAGACAGTTGAACAAGAACCCGACCCAGGAGCCAATAACTCCCGGTTGTGATTGGAAGGCGAGCTCCTTTAAGCTGTGGCCCTGAGCCTTCCAGCCACGGCGGAAGCGAATGTGTGCCAAACAAACCGAGCCCCAGGTGAAGATGGACGAGAGACCAGAAATGGCCATCATCCACTCAAAGGCCACTTCTTGTTTGTCCGATGCGGCTAAGAAACTGAGCAACCCGAGGGAAGAGGCAATTAGAATTGCCCAGAGAGGGCGACCCTTGCGATCAATGTATGCCAGAAACTTGGGGGCTTGCCCTTGCTCGGCAAGAGCTGCTAGGGTACGAGAGGAGCCGTAAACTGACGAGTTACCCACAGACAAGACCGCAATCATGATAACGACGTTCATGATAGAATCTAGCACGGAGATACCAGCGTTGTTAATGGCAATCACAAATGGGGAGGCCTTGGCGTCAGCACTGGAGCTGCCATCAAGAAGTCGTGTATCGTCGTAGGGAACAAGAAGGCCAACCAGGGTGAGCGATACAATATAGAAGAGGCAAATACGCCAGAACACCTGCTTGACAGCTGTTGGGAGCGATTTCCGAGGGTTAGCGGTTTCAGCCGCAGCCAAACCAACGAGCTCGGTTCCGGCAAAGGCAAACGCGGCGTTGACAAAGACACTGCAGAGACCTTTGAATCCATTATGGAAAGCACCGGGAGTGTGCCAGAACTGTCCACCGATGTACCCGCCCTTCGGACCTCCGCCGCAGTTCAGGATAATGCCGAGGATTCTATCGTACGTCAGTTCTGCTGATTAAGGTAGTGGATGATGGGGCAAGTATTAGGAACGGGACACTTACATAAAGCCAATAACAGCAACGACCTTGATAAGTGAGAAGACAAACTCGGCCTCACCGTAGCCCCTGACGCCGAACAAGTTGATTGTGACGATCAATACCCAAAAGATCGCGACCCACGCAGCGTTCGAGATATCAGATTGCCAATAGTCGACGGTAATTGACGCAGCTACAATTTCCAGCGGCAGCACTACGAGCCATTGCAACGCATAGTTCCAACCCATGGCGAAACCCCATGCCGGATCAATGAACCGAGTCGAGTAGTGCGCAAATGAACCTGCGACGGGAAACAGAACCGCCATTTCACCCAGTGCGTGTACAGTGCAGTAAAGCATGCACCCGATTAGAGCATAAGCAATGAGAACCGACGCTGGGCCACCCGTGGCCAAGACTTTTCCGGATCCGACAAATAGACCAGTACCTAATAACGTCAAGAGCGGGGGTCAGAACTAAACGGACTTCATAGTTTGGAACAGCATGATGAAATGATTGCGCATACCAATAGAACCACCGATGGCAATCATCTGCAGATGACGGCCCTTGAGGCTACGCTGCAAGGGTGAAGAAGCAGTCTTCTGCGCGGCGTTTTCGATATCAAAGGACTTCCCATCTGCACCGGAGGAAGTATGGCCGGCCGTGACATGGGCATTTGGATCCCTTTTAAAACTATCCCATATTCTGCGACCAAGACCCGCCTGTGTTGGCTCAGATTCTCCATACAAAGGCGGCGGGGACTCAAAGGTCCCTCCCCGGGGCTCGGCCTTGGCCTCGATCTCGTCCTTCTCCATGATGAACCACCTGGTTTTGCCTCTTCAGGAGGTCAACGAGGAAATCAAAACAACGAAAGGGTTGTAGTAGAAGTAAGGGAGATGCTACTCAAGGGGGAAAAGGAGACAGGGTAAAAGAGAAAGGATGAATGTATCTGAAACCCTCGGAGAATATGAGTAGGGCGGCGACCGCTCAAGACAGAAAGCTTGCTGACCGAGAGAGAAGCGGGAGGGAAATGCGTGAATCTATAAAGGAGGTACGGTACCAGTAGTTACACTGAATACTGACGGGGTGGGTTATCTGCGTTATTTATATTAAATGAAATAAAATGGAAGAGCAAATAAAATGAATATTATTTTTTGCGAGAGGGGGTCAGAGAATCAAACGCCATGGACCGATTCACACCACCTACTTACTACTTGGGAAGGGTTCCGCAGCATTAACCTATTATCTACGAGCAACGAGGGAGGAGAAGTCATGGCAGCGCGGACATGCCGGTTTGCAGTTCTGGGTCTAGTTCCATGTGGCTTACTGGAAAGAGAGTAGGAGGAGGATCTGGAACCGGACAATTTAGTGGATTCAAGTGCAGTACGGGGAAACCTTAAGTTGGCCCAATGGACGAGGGTCCTGATAGCAGACTGATTGCATTTAATTTCATTATCATTACCATTACTTGACCGTATCGATAAGTCCGGATTTGCGGGAATTTCATGCGACCCAAGGACTCTGCTTAACTCAAGAGCGAATGAGTTAGGGACTAGCCGAACCTGGGTTTTGAACCCGCCTTAGGTCGTACATCCATGTATATCCTGGCGGGGACGGACAACTACTACTACAGGCATGTAGCCGACTTATTAGTGACAGGGTTCATGTCAGAATAAATTAATCCATAATCTTTTCCTCCCTTTTATTTTCCTTCCTTCCTCCCCCTCCTCATCCCCTTGCTTTTCTTGCCAACTCATCCCCGTCCATTTTACCTAGTGGGCCTAAATTCGTACGCCGTAGGCACTCGGGCGGCTGAGCCAGCAGTGAACATGGTTGCTTCCCGTACTACACTCAGCTAAGGTACATCGCCGTCAAGTAACTTTTCAACGCCACCGTCTAGAATCTCTCGTTCTTGGGTCAGCAGAGACCGTGAACTGTATCGCGTGATTGACTTCTCATACGAGTTTGTGCTTGAGCTTGATTTACCAAGAAAGTCACTTGGCGGCAGGTTCAAATGAAAGCGGTTATGGTTTGGTTGTTAGCATGAATGGCAAATGTTATTTTCCGAACGGGAAAAGGTTAATTTCTTTTCTCTGTTAGTTGCCGTCAAGCTGATTCAATAAGTGGAGTCATGTGTCGACATGGAACCGTCTACCTAGTATTGTACTGTACTGACTCTGCTGGGAGCTTATCTCCCCAATCTGGTAAGTACCTCATTATTCAGTCATTATCGGTTTATCAGTGATTGCTATCAGAAGATGACCTGATCCACTTGAGATATTGTCTGAGGTGCGTCGAGGTAAGGAGTTAGTGCCACGCGATACGCTACGTGGGCCTGCAATCATACGTGAGCTTCACATGCAAGATAAGAATATCAGAAAGTACGAGATGCCGCTAAGCGACTCTCGAGGCCGTGAATACCCAGTAGTACTGATGGGCTGGTACCTGAAGTACACCTGCCCAACCTTACTGCAAGAAATTCGAACGGTTTGTAACTTTCCAGAATAGTGGCAAACGCCACGTCTTTTTTCGGTCTATCACTATCACGCCTCGAGGAAGAAAGCATCCTCTCATGAACGACGGGAAGAAGCGCTGAAGGGGGGTGGGGGAAGAGGACCGTTCGCGGCCTGCAGCTTTCTTTCCCCGCTAGACCAGTGCGTTTTGGGAATCGATCGCCCCCACTTAACTTCCACGCGGTTGGCAACTGAAACCAATCACATCCCCAACATTTACATAGATAAGACAGTTGCGTTGCCCAGAGCCGTGTCAGGACTCAGAGATGGTGCGTTCCATGGTTTCAGAGATTCAAGCATTCGCCGGGGACTTGTTGACTGTTGCCCAGTCCTATCAAGGCCTCTCGTCGTAATTCCTTTTCTCCGAGTACTTAGAAGTATTGCTGTATGTATGTACATACAACGGAGCCTACCAGGTCAAAATTCTGTACAATCGGCTTACATGGGTTGGTGCAGCTGCTAATTAATGAAAACGCAATGCACGCCTGTTTCATGTTTCTATGACATACAAGAACCTCGAAACCCTTGCAAAATCATCAGTTGCGACGTCGTTTGTCCTCGTCTAGCTACGGCGTCTAACTTAGTCGAAACTTAAAAGGCAAGTCCTCATATTTCTTTTTGCTCCTTTGGACTAGAACGATACACTTCGGAGGAAATCCTACTCGCTCGATTCTCTTATGCTAAGGACGACCAATGCATGGAAGCACGGGAGAACACCAGCAGAGAAGGGGTCCCGAAAAAGGGGCCCTCAAGTATGTCAGATCTTTGCTTCATCCGTAGACTCAGCAGTGAAATGGTCACCGTCCGACTGGGCCACTGATCAGGATCTTGGTCGAGGTTGCTAACCAAGATCACATTGGCAAAAGGGTCGCGAGCTCCCAACGCGCTTGGCACCACCATCAGAGTCCTGGCGTTCATGTCGGTACGACTTGGTTGTGGTCTGAGTCCCTGACAAGGCCATTCAATGGGTAATAAGAATAGCCGAAGGCCGTGCTTCGAACCTTGGCATGTCAGGCAACCCTCATCTCAGTTTACCGCAAGATTGGAATTGTAATCTCACTTCCGAGCTCTTCGTTCAGAAAGGGGTTCCTCATGGATCCAAGAAGCCTCGGCCCACGCTCTTTGTTGGCCCCGGGGATCTGTGCCCATTCCCAAACCGGTAAGACTAAAATATCCCATAGACTATGACCTCGGTATCATTTGTACATAAAAAAGCCCTTCCGAGAATTCTTAACGAGTTCTTTCAATCAACGGATCACTTGGTTGAGTCCGTTGGGGCGGTGCCGAAAGCAGAAAGAGTACGTAAAAAATATAAAAAAAAGAAAAGAGAACGAAAAAGAAAATGAAAATGAAAAGGTGTCGCTGTCAAAGTTTTCTCTGCGAAAGTCTGAGATCAACCTTAATTCTTAATTCTTTGTATGTCGGGCGGCGGGCCTAAACCACGACCCTCAAGGAACAAGACCACGGAACCAAGGGCATGAATCGAAGCCTTCACCCCCAGAGATCAACCACATCTCGAGCAGGGGGGATACGGTGACATCGCGTCAAACCAGAAACGTCCTGATTGGCGCAGGTTGCTTCGACGAGCCAATCAAGGCTTCGACTTATGTCGAGCGTAATCCTAGACTCAGTTGTGGCGCTGACACCACCATCGCAGTCCCAGGCGTCAATAATATTTTCGTGGTTGCGAAGGAATCCAGGAATCAATGACTGAGCTGCGTACAGAAATGCCCAGAGAATCCTCGTATCAGACGTGGCAACAGATACCACCCTGAGTGATGGCAACACCTCGTGGCTCTCCATGCCAGCCAATGACAGCGCCACAGCAGCTTGGATGGTGGCATGGTCTCGAGGGCTTGGTTGATCGGACTCCGTTGGCGTTGAGAATCCTCCTCTCACCAATACGACGCAAGAGCAAAACGGACGAAAGATAAAAATGGAATAATCAAAAGTCAGAAGTGATGATTTACAGCAATCCGCGTGAGATGACACAGCCCTTGGCCAGTATACAGCCGGTCAAAGTATCTTTGCTCAAGGTTTGCGTCGTGTAATCCCGAGTATCATAGAAGAACCTGTGCCGCCCCGCCACACTTTAACCTGTGTAATATGCTTTTTTTCCCTGGCAACCTGTACTTACCAATAAGTGTTCCGCTATCCTCCATGTACCACGAAAGATCTCGTAGCATAAAAACATGTGGTTTTTTTTGCTTCGTGGTTTCCCAATTTTCTAACCAATTCTACCATTGTTGTACAGTTGGAAGAAGATAAGTTAAAGTTGTTCCCAAACCCACACCTCCCACGACCATAACGCGGGGAAGCAATTCGTTACATAACAGTTTCCACTCTAGATCGTCAGCAGCTTCTCCATGAATCTGGGGTAGCGAAGCAACCTTCGGTATTTTGCCTCTCGATGACAATGAAAACTTTGGATTCGACCAAATCTTGACGTCAAATCCAATTCCCCCGACTCCAACCGGGCCGGTCCTGCAGATGCCAATGCGTCGTGGTGGGTCGATATGTTTCATTCGTGGTATTCCTCCCACCGGATTTAGAAGTATCATCGGTTAGGAAGGGATATTACTGGAATAATCACCTCAAGTTCCAGAAGGTCAAGGCGTTTAATCGAGTACGTTCTGTTTCTCGCTCTCTCAGAGTGGAATGAGGGGGGATGACGTCAGATATCGTTGCGCCAGACGCTTGCGAATCCTGTGCACCTTATGGTAACTTGTCGCTCAAAGCGCCCGCTAAACTTCAAAAGTATCTGCAGCTGTTCCTTGCGTAAATCTTTGGAAGAGCCAATACTATCGCTTGACTATGGTCCGTGACGGCCTTCACGGTTCTGGCCGTCCGAACGGAGCTAGTGAAGGAACAAGTGGAAGCTTCCTGCCTCTATCCATGTATCCAGGGTTTTGCCCCTCAAGAACTACTAACCTCAGACAGCGCTTCCGAAACCTATTTGATATCTTTTGTGCCTCATGCGACCGACGCTAGCCTCTTGTGGCAGAGCGAAACGGAATAATACCGCTGACTCGCTGAGATATGGACAACAGCTATTCCCATAGTTATAGACTACTTCAGGCGTGCAGAACATACATCTGTTGCTATTTTACATATTTAGACTCCATATGTGACGAAGCACCCTGTAGTTGAACTTCAATATACTACACCGGCACAATATTAGGAACCCGTACTGTAGCTTCTCCATATAGTGGCGGAGCTCAGCTCCTCACTGTATGCATGAGCCGGCTAACTAGCAGGCAGGTTATGTGAGATATTTCTCACATGCGAAGACTACAGAAATATATGAACTCTCTTTACTTGCCCACCATATCAAGTCATCATTTTGATTCAAGGTATACTACTGGTATACGAATTAGTAGCCGAATGTCCTTCTCGAAGCCGTGTACTACCGCATGTTCATAACATGACGAAACCCATTCAACGAGATTTTATTAATATAATGATAACATTCTATCACTGCTCAAACACCCACTTAGTAGGGTCAACTACCTATAGCGAGTCTATCTAAGTCTGCTTGACTGGCCCTCTAGGGTACACCATTCCTCAAGTCCATTAGAGAAGCTATACTTAGTTGCTTTCAACCAAGCATAGCCTAGGCCGATATAGATAGAAATTCTCCAATATAACTTGTTGGCCGAATAAAATCACCTCATTGGACAACTAAGCACTGATATGAAAGTCAGAACAAGAGGTTCTAGGCCCAATGCACGTAGTTGACATTCAAGTTATATATAATCTCTTCCGGATCGCGCTTACATCTCTGCCATACAAGAGATAGATATTTACTGCAAAGAGAGGAAGGTTTGTACATGGTGGCGCAATCGAATAAACAATCTAGATAGTTGATCAACATATTTTTGCAATTACAATAGAATCTATAAGATATCGTTTAACATCATTCACAAATCTTTCTTTTTTCGTTAAAGCAAGTAGAAAGCATTGGACATCAGAAACTAAGAGCTACCGACCGGTCCTTCACCACCAGGGATCAACTGCAGATACGTTAGTAAGATGAATATAGTTGAGGAACAGGTAATGTCATCCGTACCATGCAGACGTTGTTTCCATTTAACAAGATCTTGGGGAGCTTAACCTGAGCGCCGGAGTAGTCGCTGTGCTGCTGTTAGTTCCTAATCTGCGGGGCGTGACCAGAGATGTAGGTGGATCAAGAAAAGCTACATGGCTAGCTGTACTCACAATTCAGTCACGTCTTCCAAAACCATGTCTATCCTATGTTAGTATCCGGTTCTTCGGAATGTGATAAGAGGATAGAGGGCAACTTACTGACGTAGTCATCAAACCCGAGCAAAGTACCAGCGAATTCTGTAAGAGTCAGCACACGATTGATTCTCCCACGCCAACCGACAAACCTTTGTCATTCTTCATGATGACCCAAATTCTAGAACCGACACACTTGTCGATCAGCTCTATGAAAATTATTAGCGAGGAGCTCCATTAATACACAAATGGTTGGGTCATTACCGAGGGGAAGGAGTTGAGAAGCCATTATGGATAATATGTGCGATGAATGGAGCTAAACCGAGGAGGTACAAGGAGTTTAATCTATATTTGAACCACTAAAGCTATCCTCTGCAAAGAAAGGTTTGGCCTGACGTGATATAGAAATCGCACGCTGTTGGGCGGATCCTCGATCATTCCCATTCGGACAATCTTGGCGGGAGGGAACCCACGTTTATCCGACCCGATAACCTTGCGCCAATCATATCTACGAATACTTCTTCAGGGACATAAAGGTTATTCTCAACTTAATCATACAATGGTTGTGGGGACTTTATTTACAATCTACCTGCAATCCCAATAGGTTACTATTAGGGGCGTTTTCAGTATGACTGCTTTGAGATATGTCGTCTCCTCGATTTATCCCAAGAGAGTTGAAACACTCTTTATGCCAGGCGACAAAGCATCAACAAGGCTTTGTTGTGCACAATGATTCGCTCCATAGACATGAGACAGCCTCGTTGGTTCATGTTTCCTTTCATCTGATCTCCTAGCTGACGGTTTCTCAGTCGGCGTGGTGTTTCTTATAAAATCCCGGCTCTCACATCTTCTCGAGCCTCCACTGCCAGTTCAAAACTTCCCCTTAGGATTGAAGGCCATATCACGTCTACTAGTTACTCAACGTTGATACGCATGCCGTGTGTTTTGAGGAATCAGGGAATTTTCAATGTCAAAACCGGTAGAAGCCGAGCTTTCTCTTCGACTACAGCCATGTTTCGAACAACGCTAGCTCATATCACTAGCCTGGCCAAGACCGGGTTCAAGAGCCAGCTCAGAAACCGTCGTATAATCGACGTCGCTGATGCAGCTAAGGGACAACCACGGGGCATCCCTTGCAAATATTTCACACATGGCCTAGTACAGTGTGAGAATTTGAAGAGACTGGACCGTCCTAGGCTTTCGACCGTATGCTGCAATAGCCAACGCTGCCCAAATCACTCTACTTGCCCTGCGATATGTGCGAAAGCGCAGCATCCCAAATCAGGCTTCAGTACCAGTCAACATACACGTCCTCGGGCGGAGGGTGCCTCTGGAAGACGAAAACATAAATCCATATACTCAAACATCAAGAGGCAATGTACCTCCAGCTCTGCAGCTCAGTTGACGACCGAGCATATCAAAGATACAGAGAAACTTCCCAACATTATTAAATCTATACCAGCGATCCCAGCTGTGAACTCCTGCCCTCAGCTACCCAAAGACAGCCCAGCTCCAAAGTTCGCTCTAATCTCAGGAGCGCACAAAGTTTGGAGTCACCGACTATACAAGTCACCAGATGGCAAGGATATCATTGTACACTACTGCAAAACCCTAGAAAGCGCCGAAACAATAGCGGGGATGTTCTCAGACGATCCCATCCTTGGACTCGACATAGAATGGAAAGCCAACGCCTCCGCGGCGGACGGCATACTAAAGAACGTATCGCTAATCCAGCTTGCGAGTTCGACGCGAATCGCACTCTTCCACATAGCTATGTTTAGACCGGCGAGGGGTGTGGGAGACCTCGTACCCCCTACTCTGAAACGCATCCTCGAGTCCCCGGACATAACAAAGGCTGGCGTATCGATCAAAGCAGACTGTACCCGATTGCGCAAGTACCTAGGGATTGATACGCGCGCCATCTTCGAATTGAGCCATTTGTACAAATTGGTGAAGTACAGCCAGTCGAATCCAGGACTCATCAATAAGAGGACTGTTAATCTGAGCGCCCAGGTTGAAGAACACTTTGGGATTCCTCTGGCGAAAGAGGTTGAGGTTCGATGTAGTGATTGGGCATCTGCGCTGGATTATGCCCAGGTTCACTGTAGGTGTGTCCTTTCCCTGAACGTGTAGGATTGTTTAACAAGGATTGGTTTTATAGATGCTGCGGCCGATCCGTTCGCATGTGTGTGTCTATTCAATACTATGAATGAGAAACGTATGGCTTTAGAACCCATGCCTCCATTACCGGCACATGCTGAGTTGAATTTACCAATTCGGATTGTCCATGAGATCCCGGTGAATACTGAGCCCGAAGTGGAGGTTATCGAGCCGATAGATAATCTACTAGTGGAGACTAAGGAACGTTCCTAAAATTGGTCTCTTTGTTGTGGTTAATAGTCTGGATAACACTAGGTATGACTGGGACTCGGGATGTTCTAAATCATGTCTCGGATGCAATGCATAGATTGCGTGCTCATAGGAGGCGTTCGATGTTTGGCACTATTCATTTGACTTTAAAATACCATCACATCTTCACCCTCAATTCATATAATGACAGGGGTTGTTATGCCAAGTCTACAAAAGCCGTGCCAAGAATTGTGGAATCAATATACCTGAAATAAATGAACCATTGTGGGTCTTCGCATGCTCTTAATTACAGGTCACTTGAGAAAGGGGGTATATATTCCTCTAAAGACCGGAAACGACAACATAAAAAAAGTAACTGGGCGATGAGCAGGACTATATGTGGACCAGATATCAAACGCTGATATATGCGACCATACCCCATATTATATACAGAGAAAATGGCTGGAACTAACCTCTCAGAGGCAGAACTTTAGATAGCAAGACATCTTGTCGACACAGAGGACATTCGGGCTTCTCGCGTACCCAATCTCGCACACATGTCCAGCAGAATACGTGCCCGCATGTGGTGACACTAGGGTCTTTGAAGGGATCTAAACAAAGCGTGCACCTACTTTGCTGCCCTGAGGGAATCCAAGGGATTGCAGTGGAGTCCTCTGAGAGATCGTACCGGGCATCAGAGGCAGGGAGAAGCGGTAGCGTTGGCGGGTTCTCAATAGAGTGGATCAAGGTATCATCCTGACCCGTAGAATGGGTCGCCTCTGTCTCAAGATCTTCTTGCTGCAAACTGAGCCCCACTTTCTTGACGTGCAGCACGCTTTGTACTGCGATTTGCAAGACAAGCAACACTCCTAGCACTTCGTACCCAACCCGCTGCTCGTTCTCCTCAAGCTTCTTTGTAAATACATATCGCAGGCCCCAAAGGCGTTTCGACAGATGGTAGTACGCGCCGGTGAAGTAAAACGTCGCGATGCTCACTGCGTAGACAGGACTCAATGACGTGATGGAATCAAGGTGTTCCAGAATATATTTTTGAATTCGTAACTTCGTGAAAAAGGATGGTGCCTTTGATGTATCTTTTCTGCTAGGCTTTGTCCCCTCCCTGGCTTGTTGAGCCTTAAGCTGTTGCCGCGCGATGCTCCGCTCAAGCTTCACCCGTAGTCGCTGGCGGAAAGCTGGTAGGATCCGCTGAAGGATCCAGGGCACAATGATACTGCTCACAATATATCCCGCCCGCCTGATAAAGGAAGGAAGCTGGAGTGTGTCATCTTCCAATTGGACAAGATCACAGTATTCCTCCCCCAACGTGCGGTTGCCGATCAGGGTAGTCAGGGAAAAGTATAGGATCTCGGTCAGGTTCTTGATGGTTTCGGAGTAAGTATGAGCAAATCGGGCTCCGCGGAGTGAGCGGATGATATTCTGAGCTTGCTGTACAAGATTTGAGGTAAGGAATAAGTCTTTTTCATGGGATCGAATGATATCCGGAGACGTCGCGAATGGGTAGAAATGCGCCGAGGGACTGGGCGCCGAGGCAGGAGACAGAGAGAAATCTTCGTCCGCCATTGTCAATGTATGTATAGTGCAATTGAAGTAGTATGAAGTGTTAGTACAAAGCCAGGTTGACCGAAGAAAGCTCGCTCTACCGTCTTATCATTGCCAACTGACGTGGTTATCATTTACCTGGAGAATGAGCCTCCGCAGCGGCGATATGGTATACCTCGGCAGTCCACACGTGAGGTATGTCTCACGTGACCTATTTCCATCTGGAAACCTGGAGCCAAATTTGGAAGTCTCGACCTGCAAGGAGTTAGACCCGAAACAGACAAGTGTGCCTCCTCCCAATCCGAACAGCCGCGCGGAACCGCCTGGACTCTGAAAGCGTCCCTGAGTGTCTTCATTTTCCGTCTAATAATTATGAGTGTGTAAATTTTGGTTTTTCAGACTCACCCCTAGTCACTCTTTATTTGGTTCAACTTCTTTTCGCTTCTGCTCTCCTATTTAGACCCCCCTATTGTGGTCTTCCTCTTTAATTGTGACCTTCTTGTCCCTTATCTCCCCTATCTTCTCCGTCCTGGCGCTGTAGTCCCGCGCCGCTTCAATGGAATATGGGTCCTGATCAACATGCTCAATTGGATCGCTTCAGTCTCTTTCTTCCTTTTCCCTATCGTGTGGCCGTGATCCTGGTTGCTGGTAAGCCGAGAGATACTGACCCTCTACTTATGTTATATTTGTGACGATGTTGATTCCAATGCACAGGCTTCTGGGGTTGGGGGGTCAATCTCCAATATCTTCTCAAGAAGAACATTGTAGGTTAACCCCTCTCTTCGCTTGTATTTTCTTGAATTATATCTGACCGTTCTCGATTAGGATGTCCCCGCGCTCATCCGATATCCTGCCCGTCAATCTTCGTCCCAACGACCCCACCATGTCTCGACATACCACTTAGCTACTCTCTTGACGATACCCCTAGTGCTTTCACTGCTTATATTCTGGGCCGCTACCCATGGCTCTACTGAAAGGGTCGAATCTCTGGATTTTATCCCGCAGTCATATCTCATTATCTTCTTCATAATCATCCTCCTCCCTTTCAACCGTCTCGCGCGCTCTGGTAGACATCGCTTGCTCGTGACCCTGAAGCGAATCAGCATTGGTGGATTGGCAGAAGCTCAAGATGGGAAGTTTGGAGATATCCTACTTGCCGATGCATTGACTAGCTATGCTAAGGTACTAGCGGACTTGGTTGTCACCTTCTGCATGTTCTTTACCTCGGGTGTTTCCAGCACATCCAAGCCTGATCGCAAGTGCGGACACGACTGGGTGATTCCCCTGGTCGTTGCTATTCCGAGTATTATCCGACTTCGGCAGTGTTTAATTGAATATGTGCGTGTGCGTCGAGCTGGTTTCAAACTGGAAAATCAGGGCGGCCAGCACCTAGCCAACGCTCTGAAATACGCTACCGCGCTTCCCGTTATCTACCTTACCTCCAAACTGAGAAACTATAACCCTCTGGAGAGCTATGGATACAGCGAGATGAGTCTGTCACGACTATTGTATGTTGTTTGCATTTGGTGTACAAGTTTGAGAGGGGTAGAGTTTGGCTAATGACATCCCAGATACATGTGCACTTTTGTGAATTCCACTTACTCTTTCTACTGGGACGTCACCAAAGATTGGGACTTGACCCTCCTTACTTCATCGCGCCGCGGCGCGCATCATCCTTACGGATTACGCCGCACCGCCATTTTGCGGATCGCCAATACTATCTTGCTATTCTTGTAGATCTTGTTATTCGGTTTTCATGGTTGTCCAGGTTTATGCCAGGGCTTGTCTGGCTCTGCGAGACGGAGGTGGGCATTTGGTTGCTTATGTCCCTTGAAGTCGCACGTCGGTGGATGTGGATCTTCTTGCGTGTGGAGACCGAATCTGGTAAGTTGCATTTCGCCTATGAGTACATTAATAATGTATGCTAATCTGGTCAATATAGTCAGAAATAGCCGTGGACCGGCCCCTGATGACATTCTTCTCGGTGAGTTTAACGGCAAATTGGATGCAGACTGAACCGCAGTCATACTCCAAAGCTGTTGAACACCACCCTTTTTATAAATGACATGACTTGGTATATCCACGGATGTAGGACTTATTACTGTGATTATGTATGCATTTCACTTTAGTTGTTATTCTTTGCTACGCCCTTCGAGCGTCTTGCTCATCATTCGGTCCATTTCTCAGACCACCTATATCGCATCTTCGACCAAGCGAAAGACTTTCAAGTGACCATCTGTATGATATTTGCTAAGCATTGCGAGCTATCGTTGTGCGCAGTACATAGTGGCAGGTTTCTTTTTCTTTTTCTAATTTTGTTTTATTTTCTACATGCAACTACGGCACGGACATATGGGTAATAAAAAAAATTGCACTCTCGACAGGGAGACCCAAGACCCTGAAATGTAACTCAAGAAAAAGAAATCAACAAATACCACACCAAAAGCTTCATGGATAATGGTCTAGATGACCTCCAGTGAACTCCGTCGCCTAAATTACCGCTGCAAAAACCAAAGAGACAAGGTGAAAAACTATCCAGAAAGGTGCGTAGTCCTGAAGGCTGGAGACGGTTGTTCATGACATGAGAAATGTACATACACTATATAACAAGATTATGTAAATGATATTTGCCGTCGAACGTAAAAAGGGAAAACTAAGAATAGAACAGGGGCGGGGAAAGTGAAACTCAGGTACAGCATTCGTTCGGTCTTGGAATGGTAGAGCGCCCAACCCTACTGTCTATTGTGGGGAGGAGGGTTCTCGAACAGGTCTTCCAAGTAGGCACTAGGAGTCCTTCCTTGCGTAGGAGATGCAAGATTGACAGAGCTATTGGACGCCACGTGGGAATATCTCGAAGTGTTAAACTGGGGTTCGTAGACACCACCAGGAGCATGGGTAGGCGTGCCAGGTGGGCTGGGTCCCGATTTTGTTCTCGTATACCCCTGTGCCTGCGGGCCCATGCCCGGAAGATCAGGCGCCGAGAACTGCATACTCTGGTGGCTTCCACTACCGGCCGCAGCGTTCCCAGCAGCGTAATACCCCGCGGAAGATAACTTGAACCTCTGTTTCCGCCGCTGTGCATTCCAGCCGTGGGGGAGAAGAACAAGCCACTGTTGGATCTTGGGCCCTTGGAGGAGCGGGGATTTGTGCGATGCCCGCCGCTCATCTTTTCCAAGGAGACGGCTGGTGCTGGGCCGCCATGCGAGCGGTGCGCAGATCTCTTTCTCCTGTGACGGAGGAGTCCCTTTGCCTCGGAGGATTGCATTATGGCTGCTTTGCGGACGGATCGGTTTACGGACCATGCGACCATGCCGCGCCAGGCTAGTAGCGCGAGACCCAGGAAGCCTAGAACTGCACCGACGGCGATGAAGACGGTCCCTTCGGGGGTATCTGATGTTTGCATGTATGGTGCATCGGCGAGTGGGGGCACTGTCACAACGGGGTAATCGTTCGTTGCGGTGGAGGTTGTACTGGAGTCTGTAGATGTCGAGGACTCGGTTGTTGTTGTCGTTGCTGGTTTGTCTGTTGTGGACTCTTTCGTGGTCTTTGATGTCGTGGTAGTGTCGTCGTGTGTCGTAGCTTTGGTCGTCTCCTTAGTTGATACATCCGTTGTCGGCGCAGGGTCATTCGCAGTGGTATCCTGGGCGAAAGATATATGCGCCATCATCAAGACGGCAATGACGAGTAAAAGCCATGTGAAAGAGGGTTGGCGGCGGGCCTTGCGAAGGCCCGCGGCTCGAAGATTCATTGCTGAGACAGTCTAGCGAGTGAATGAGCGATACCGATGTCACTTGTTTCAGAGGAGAATGAGTTGTGGGCCAGGACGATTGTGCCTGGTATGTCGCGCTAACGATCCAAGTCGTTACATAAACTCTCAGGTGGTGAAGAGTTACCAGCCTTTGTGGTCAGAGTTATGTTTGGACGCAATGGCGACCGTCTGTCGCAAGTTGTGGGACGTGGATCTCTATCGGATAGTCTCCACCAAAACACTGGATCGACAGAAACCAGATCTACTTTGGGGCACAACGATAGTATAGAATAGATAGAATGGCCAAGTGAAAGACAGACACTATTACTCAGGGCAGCGATGGTTATATCAAATGACGAAGCGAGAGATGAGGGCGAATTTTCAGTGGGATAACCCCCCCAAAGATCAGCGACAGGAGATCCGAGACCAACAACCGTTGCCCCGTCACGGGCCTTGTACGTTGTGCCTTAGGCTCTGGTTCTGCGGAGAAGTTGGTTTCACGTGATGCCCTATATATAGGTCTTCTGTCTCAACAAAACCCTCGCGCTAGTCTCAAATACATATGGTATAGTTGATGATCTAATGGATGACAGAAGCTTTGGGAAATCCGTAACTAACATTCAGACCCATACATAAACACGCATGAAATATACAACATAGCATACACGATAAAACCCGGATGGTCTAGAGCAATTGATGACCGACTTTCAACCGATTTGTCATGCCGAACTCAGGAGTAATAACAAATTCCAAGACATTTATTCACCACACCAACCACTGATCACTGCTGCTTCTTCTGCACACTGGCGGACGTGTCTTTTTCAAAAGCGGCGTAAGGAACTTCGAGACTGGCAAGGGCGCTGAAACCGACATACAAGATCATAATGAAGACAAATGTTGCCATGAGTCCCATGAAGAGGCCTATTAACGTTAGTTCCCGCTACTAACATTGCTCAAGGGGCACTTTATGTCAAGGTCGTACCTGGTGTGAAGTATTGATACTCCTGGAAGAGTGACTTGTTAGATGCAGGCTCCGAACGACGGCTATGCGCCGCAAAGTCTCGCTTCAAGTCCATGTGGACGGGATCTTGGTAGGGATCAGTTTCAGATTGATAGATACCCGAATCGGACTCTCCAAATTCCCTCGGCGATGTTACATAGAGAAGGGTGTACTTCTTCGACGAAGGAATTCGTTCAATAATATCAGAAAGTAGGCCGTCTGCAGGACAGTTAGAAGATTCCCTCATTGCATTCTTGGATTGTTCACAGACCATTATCAGAAAGTTGCTGAGCCCTCTCCTTCCCCAGGGGGAGCACAGGGAAATCAATAAAAAGGACTCGGGGGTCGGGGCCAAAGTCAGATGGATAAGAGCCAGCTAAAGCACCCGGTCAGCGAGATCTTCAATTTATTTGCGACCTTGAAATCATAGGACTTACAGGAACCATCAATAGCAGTAGTTTGCGCCCCACATTCCTTTTCGATAATGCTTTGGATCTGCTTCGCTTCAAGCACACCAACAACTTCGTTGACTGTCGCAGTCGACCGGATAGTCTTATCCTTTCCCGTCATCTTCGCGCCCAGGCGGGGAGCAGACTTGCGAGTCGAGAAATCGGTGCTATGAACACCGGGTTGGGAGGCAATGACATAATAGTCGGAGGGACACGAGCTAAGCTTCGAGGAAAGGTCATCTAGCAAGGAGGGAGCGGATTTGAGTTGGGACGAAGTAGAGAGGATCCTAAAGGAGCTTGTTAGCTGGGTCTTTGAGGAGCTGCCCGCGATAACTCGAATGACTGCCACCAAAACATACTCAGAGGTCGATGCAAGGAAGAAGGGCGAAGTGTCACGGAAGGCATTAGCGCTTGCTGCTCCCAGAGCAAGCAGCGAGAAGCTGCTCAAATGCATAGTGGTGAATTGGATATAGCTTCAGACAAGCACAGGCTGTCCGAACGGTGAAAGGGTCCCCGGAGGTATGATGGTTGGAGACAGGCTGGAGGATTGGCGGAACGGGGCTCGGAGGCGGTCGACCCAAATCACCGGCAAGGCTTAGCTTCACTTTGATCATCGTGCATGCAATATTTTTTAGAAAAAAACTTGGCCCTTTTATATCGAAACCATATCACTCATTAAGTGCATTATCAACGCACTTATTTTTTGTTTTACTCTCTAGAGTATATAAACTTTTTTTGTCTACATAATATCATGGGACCCCAAGCGAAACGGCGAAAGACGAGCAAAGTCGAAGAAATCACCTTCGATCATTCTGCCCGCCATGAATTTCTCACAGGTTTTCGCAAGCGAAAACAACAACGAATCAAACATGCGCAGGAAGTTGCAGAGCAGAAGGCGCGAGAGATGAAGAGAGAAGATCGGAAACGAGTTCGTCATTCCTTGATAGTATCTCAGTAGAAGTACGTTTATTAACTGCAAATCCTGCACAGATTCGGGAGGAACGAGAAGCAGAGTTCAAAAATGCCCTCGAAGAGCATCAAAAACAACTAAAGAGACTTAGGGAAGAAGAGGATGGGGCCATTTCAGGTTCAGATTCGGAAAGTGACGAAGACAATGAGGAGTGGGAAGGGTTTGAAGAGCCACCTGCAGTGGATTACGAAGCGGAATACATTGACGAAGACAAGTATACTACGGTAACAGTAGAAGAGATGGATGCTTCTAAGGAGGGCTTGCTACGAGCACAGGAGCATAGTTCGGACGAAGAGCAAGAGGGTGAAAAGGAGAAACCGACGTCCGAAGCGGATTCCAAGCCAAAGCCGGTAGAAAAACCCAAGAAGGCATCGGACAAACCCAAAAAGAAGAAGAAGAAGTTCCGGTACGAAAGCAAGGCGGAACGCCAGCTCACTCGCAAGAAAGAACGTCTCTCAAACAGCAGGAAAGCAAAGGCACGGAGAGAACGGTAGCGCAGGTTAATCCTCACAAATCCATGCGTCTTCGAATCAGTTCACTTTGAAATACCCCCGAGGAGACTCTCATTGCTTATGGTCTATGTTACTGTAGGCAAGTGGATATATAGGCAGAGGGCAGGTGGATGACAAGATGGAGACAGAGATGCTACTGGATTCGGCTCCTGATGGCAAATGCTAAATGAAGTAATCTGCAACACGCAGGGAACAAAAAAGTTATTATGTTAGAAGAAAGCTCGAGCCGAGGTTTTCCCAGAATATTGCATCTGCAGGCAACCCTAGCCTTAAACATTGCTTATAGAAACCTCCAAGTCGTGGAGATCCTTCTGCAACTCAGCGTACTTCTTCGCCATTTCCTCATACTTGCTTTCCCACTCATCACGAGACGACTCAAGGGCCTGCACTTTGCGCTCGTAGTGGCCGGCTTTAACATCGGTTTGGCGGAGCCTATTGAACACCAGCGTAATTAGTAATTGTTCGCGGACGATGAAAAGGGATTCCAAGGAAAACCATACTTCTCAACTGTCTCCCTGGTATTCTTGTCGGCATTCTCGAGCTCCTCTTCCAAGAGCTGCAAGCGTCTCTGAAGGGTTTCGTTCTGAGTGTCGTGCTGGGCGCTCTGGTTGGCAGCATCCTTGGCCTCCTTGAGAGCGGTTTCCAACTTCTCCACCTCACCCTCAAGAAGCTGGTTGCGGTGGTTGAGGGATGTGATCTCCTGTTCCTTCGCCAGGTTCTCCTGTTCCAGCGTCTTGATCTTGCTCTTAAACTCCTCCGTCTGAGCCTGAGCCTCGTCAGCCTCCAGGCGGAGGGCGGCCATTCTCTAAACGCTGTCCGTCAGCCCCTTTCCCATCTTCGCGTTTATTTAATTCGGGGAACGCGAATCAAGACGGCATCCCTGTAATCACCGCCGGGCAGGATACCGAAATGCATGATTAGGGAGGGTCACGCAAGGAGAAAGGGTGATGCATGTGCATTTTCGGGAGCTTAAAAGCTACCCCGCCAACAGGGGGGGAAAAGGAAACTCACCTCCTTGATCTTGTCCATATTGACGACGAAAGAAGGTTAAATTTATGTGTACGGGGGAAAGACAAATATGTATTCGAGAAGAAGAATGTATACGAGTAGCAAGTTAAAGGGCTTTCGCTCAGCGAGAAACCCGACAGAATCAATAACGTGTTCAAATGTTGGGAGTTGGTTTTGGGAGAAGAAGAAGGTGGAGTGACTGTCTCCTGGCGGTCAGCCCAGGTCAGCTTGGTTCTAACCCCTTTTAGCCAGTAGTAAGGGCGGCGCCTGACTGTGGCGGCCAACCCACGGATTGGCTGCTGACCGGTCCCAAGGGATCGACCGCCTGTCTCCACGGGCAACCACCGCAAAACACTTTGCTGGGTAAGGTGCGTCGGGCGTCTAGATTCAGACAGACAACCCCATATCCTCACGACCTCAGCGATTCTCGCGATCTCACACGACTCTCGGACTCGACCCCGACAACCTGTACCTATATTTTCGGCTGTGCATGATCAGTGCTGTCTCATATCCGCCACTATGCTGGCCCTCCGTGACCAAGAGAACCTGGTGCACGCTCATCAGACCGTTGCCGCGTCCAAACCTCTGAATCAAGGTGTCAAACAACTACAGCCCAAAACCCCCGGGGCACGCGCACCGAAGACACCATTCAAAGTCCCGTTGAACGATGAAAATGACCCGCTGGCATTTGGAAAGAAAACGGTGAAGGGCGCTGGTAAACAGAATGGAGCTACGAAACCATCTGTCAAGGATGCTTTTGTTACTCCAATGGGTATGCTTGGAGGGATAACACAGCGCATCTTGCTCGGAGGCTGACAGATGCGATAGCAGAGACTCGTCAACGCGCGCCGTTGGGCATGAAAACAACCAATGCGAAAGCTCGTGGCTTACAGACCCCTGCTCCTCCCGCTGGGACTGTGAAGCCGGAGAAGACAGGCAAAAGAGCCTCCACACAGAGAGTGAAAAAGTTTGCTCCGCTGGTGGAGCAAAGCCAGGCTGAGGTACAGGAAAAACCAGTTGAAGAAGATGTTCCCGACATTGAGTACATGCCCCCGAAGCCGAAAGGTATGTTTCCAAGGAGTCGTGAGCATGCCAGAAGGCCGTGGTATTTAACAATATACAGAGCTCCCGGATATTCCTGATGAAATTACATACGATACAACATTCCCTCAGTTCCAACCGAAGAACTTGGCGTTGGGGTTGGAAACAGTGTATGGACATACCGAAATCGGTCCCGATGGTCTGACCAAGAGGGAGCGCAAGCTTCAGGAGGATTCTATTGCATACGACAAAATGATGGATGACATGATCTTGAAACAAGTCGAAAGTATTGGTTTTGAAGAGCCCAGTGACAACGAGCAGAATGAGCCTTGCGTTGAGGAAGCACCGCCGCGTCGCTATGAAACGCGTCGTACCCGCGCCATGAGCGCCCGGGAGAAGCATACCAGCAACATCCCAACGGTTCGCGCTCGTGATGCAGCCTCGGCTCTTTCTGGTACCGAACGCACTCTCCGACCTAGGCCTGTTTCAATCCCAAAGCCAAAGCCGAGAGTTGCGTCGTCCTTATTCTCGTCGAGAAAGCCCAGGACGCCAACTAACCCATCATCCATGCACCATACCGCAGCCGTGGCAAACTCTAAAACAACAGTAGGCTACACCAAGGGCCGGGACGTGTCGTCTAAGCTACATGGCAAATCGCCCAGCACTACGAAAGGACAGACAATTCCCCAGGGGATTTTCTCCGCTGACACTTACGTGCGCCCGTCTGGGACCCCTCCTCTCGAAACCGATATGGTGCCTCTTGCACATGATGCGGGTCACCTGACAGCCAATCTTGAGGAAGTGCTCCCGGTGTATGAGGAAGACGAGGAGAGCTTGAATTTCCAGCTGACGCTGTGAACGGAGGTTAATGAGCACGGTTTCATATCCCGGAGTCAAGGGTTAGCGTTCTATGGTGTTTGCTTCTTTAATGGGAATATGATATAGCTCTGTTTTTCTTAGCTTTGACGATTGGGGTGGCGGCACGGTACCATATTGCATGAGACAGGACTTCCAAGGGAGGGGCGTTTTATTTGAAGTATCATGGGTTTACGGTCAGCAGGATTAGAATTGATGTATGATTTTCCAAAGTGAGCGAGCGATAGTCAAAGTTGAACGTAGTTTGTTTTCGTACAATTAAATTGGGTGGCTTACTATCTCTTTAATGGATACTCCGTACTCTGTAGTCTGTAGTCTGTACTACAAGTGCCATTGTCGAGGTAAATTTAGGTCATGTTTCAGGGACCCTCCCGCAAGTCTGGGTCCAGTTTTCGGTCCCAAAGTTGCACTGTCCTTCGGGACCCGAAAGGGCCTCGGGAATGGTTGATTCGGACGATTGTGATTGGGAATAGCCTGTGAAGCTCTGCGGCCAGACCTCATCTATTGGACCAGGAATATCCACCAGGTACGGGACCAGTACGTATGCATGGTGTTTATCTTCCCCCAATTTCAAAATCGAAACGTCTCTCTCAGGGCCACAAATCCATAGCCCAATCAATCGATCATGAACCTGCGTCTTTTCTCGCAGGGGGTAGGAATTCCTTAGGATGACATGGCTTCACCGCTCTTGTAGTTAGGGTCGGCTCACTAAGCCTAATTGGGTCCCTGGGACAATTTACCTCGAGGTAAAGCTCTCTGTATGTACGTACTATGTATGTACAGTACTGACCAAGGGAGTATCACGGAGGACACCAAAACAAAAACAAGCCTATATAATTTCCACTCCCTCGTACCATAAGTCTGCTGTCAAATCATGTAGAAGGTGAATACAATTGAGGCCACTTGAATCAAGAAATGAGAAAATATTAGAACGCATTTCAAGGGCACATTCTGGGTCCCTGGTGGTGGATTCGATCAATTGATCGTCCACTTGCCTTTCCTCGGCGCCCACCGCAAATACAAGCAAGGCAAACTAACCAAACGGACACTAAAGCCCCCCCGGCCGCCTCAGGTCAACATCTTCTGACACGCTCCCTCATCTTTTCTCTTTCCTTCCTCATCCTCTCTTCCCCCCCCCCTTCCTCCCCTCTCCTCCGCTTCAGTCAATTCGTCATGGCTGAGACGAAGATCCATCCTCAGTCCCCTGAGGATTTCGAGTTCATTGAAACTCCCCCTGCCTCTTGCACTACTGCCGCTGAGCCCTGTGGTGTGAGGACAACGTCGGTAAGTCCGGACCTTGGATGGAAAACACATGGCTTGTTACGCTTCAATTGCGAGTGCCAATTCTGTACAGCTCGCGCTAATACTTTACCTACACAGTACCCAGCCATCAAAAATGCCCCCGTACCAGCGGATTCTCCGGGCAGTGATAGCTTCTCCAACATCCTCCTGTTCTCCTTGCTTCTGCTCATCCCATGGTATCTGGCCCGCCAGGTCGGCGGTGGTTTCTACACCACCATCTTCTTCGCAATCTTCACCACTATCCCTATCTTGATGGCTTTCTGGTCCATCGCTTCATCCATCTCCCCCCGCAAGACCGAAAAGGCCAAGTATGCCGGTCGCCCCGTCGAGCACTACCTACACTTTCACAGCGAGCATGACCGTGCTGCCTACCGCGGAAAGAGCAAGATCCCCATGGAGGTTTTCTACGAGAAGTACTTCAACGGTGAGGTGGACTTCAAGGGTGATGCCCTGGAGTGCCTCGAGTTCCGTCACGATTGGGCCAACTTCCGCTTCACCATGGGCCTTTTCAAACACTTCCTCTTCGGTTTCATCCCCGAGATGCTGATGCACACCCGTTCCCAAGGTATATCGTCACCATCAAAACTTCATACAAATTACGCGCGTGCAATTGCCTTGCTAACCTGTGAAATCTTACAGATGAGGAGCAAGTCCGTGATCACTATGACCGTGGTGATGATTTCTACGCTTGGTTCTTGGGCCCTCGCATGATCTACACCTCTGGTATTATCAGCGATCCTGATCGGGAGGAGACCCTGGAGGAGCTGCAGGACAACAAGCTGGCTGTGGTTTGTGAGAAGATCGGCCTGAAGCCCGGAGACACCGTCCTCGATCTTGGTTGTGGCTGGGGTACTCTGGCCAAATATGCTTCTGTTCACTATGGTGCCCAAGTTACCGGTATCACCCTTGGTCGTAACCAGACTGCCTGGGGTAACAATGGCCTTCGCAAGGTCGGCATTGAGGACTCCCAGAGCCGTATTCTGTGTTTGGACTACCGTGACGCTCCTCGCGTTGAAGGCGGCTACAAGAAGATCACTTGCCTGGAGATGGCTGAGCACGTCGGTGTGCGCCACTTCACTACTTTCTTGTCTCAGGTTTATGACATGCTGGACGACGACGGTGTTTTCTTCCTCCAGATTGCTGGTCTCCGTAAGTCCTGGCAGTACGAGGATCTCATCTGGGGTCTTTTCATGAACAAGTATATCTTCCCCGGTGCCGATGCTAGCACCCCTCTTGGATTTGTTGTCGACCGTCTGGAAGCCGCTGGTTTTGAGATCAAGGCTGTTGACACCATTGGTGTCCACTACTCTGCTACTCTCTGGCGCTGGTACCGTAACTGGATGGGCAACCGTGAGAAGGTTGAGGCCAAGTACGGCAAGAGATGGTTCAGAGTAAGTCCCTCCGTGCCAATGTACTGCTACGTCGGAGTACAGACAACTAACATCCGTCCTTTAGATCTGGGAATACTTCCTTGCTGCTTCGACCATTACCTCCCGTCAGGGTGGTGCCACCTGCTGGCAGCTCACCCTTGTCAAGAACATCAACTCCACCCACCGTATCGAGGGTATCAACACTCAGTACGGCCTTAAGGGTGCCCGTCAGGCTGCTATCGACTCTGTCGGTCACGGCGCCGTGCCTAGCGCCCACGTCACTCCCAAGGCATAAGTTTGACGCTAGCATGTGAGTACTGGTCACCGGTTGTAGTTTACACTTACTTCCCTGCCCGGTGTATACATGGACGAACTTTGTCTTCGAGCCTATTGGATCCAATGACATGATTCATGGAGCAACGGAGGAAATACCTTTGAAAGGGTTAATGAAAAATGTGATTTTAGTCCACTACGGGAAGAAAAGAGCTTAGGAAGCATTTCCCCAGGAAGGGAAAGAAGGGACGTATGTTTTCATTGATAGCTGTTATGTATGTTTATAGCCATCTTGATTTGTATACCTTCGGCCCCACATGGGGCCAGCAGGTGGTAAATCACAGGAGACATGTATTAATGAGAATAGAAATGATACGTATACGGCGAATTCCTTCGAGGTTGTTGTATGGAATAGTGTGAAACCATGGTAGTAGATTTCGTGTATGCTCAAATCAAACTGAGGCATGCAATTTATAGATCAGTCCATCCATCTCATTATATTTAAACTATATACAGAAAGAAGTCTCATGTACAATAACGGAACCAGCCAAGCGTATCTCACTTAGTCAACACGCTTGTAAAGCTTCGCCTTGCTGCCTCCAACCCCAGAGCAGCATGCCGCAGCCGGCGCCGGTTCGGGGTGAAGAGTCGATTTATTGAATGCTTGGGACGAAGGAGGCACATCCAGAGCCGGGTTCTTCGTAAAGAAGCCATCCGGCCGAAGCATAACACTAATACGCTCCATAGGCATCACAGGGAAGTCCTCAATACGAGGGTTGTGGGTGAGACCGAAAGCTGAGCGAAAAAAGTTAGTTTCCTTTTCTTCTTGCAATCATTGTCTTCGCGATAGGGAGGGAAGACTTACTGTGCCAGAGGACCACGTCCGCATTCTCTGTATCGTCGTTTCTCTGGACCCAGGTCTCAACACCCTCGGCCTTCTTGCTCTGGTTCGTGAATTCGCCAGCGGCGAACAGCTCATTATCCTGGTATTTGGTGACCCAGATCGGCTTACTGGCAAACTCAGCCCGCTGGTGTCCCACTGCATGCTTGGGGAGTAGGAGCATTTGGCTAGGCACTGCCATGAGTTTGTATGAAACGGGCTTGTAGGTGATGGGGTTGATAACGTTGTCGTTGCGGATTTTGAAGACGCGGTGACGGTTAACGTCTGTGTTTGCGGAGGTGGACTTCCGGATCACGGTCTGTTCTGTGGTGTAGCCCACCAAATAGGGGTTATTCTCGTCCTCAGGGAGCGGCACGCTATCTTCGTAGTAGACGGTGTTGTTAAAGCCGTCGATTGCGGGGTCGATGCGGAGAGAGAACATGTGTTGATGGTAGGGGGCCATGACGCCAGGGCCGACGTTGGTACCCCAGGGAACGGTCTCACCGTTCAGGTTGTCGAAGGGAACGGTGGACAGGATACCTGTTGCGCGGACTTCGAGCTCGACGTTGCCGGCCTGGTCGAAAATGTAGGCGAAGATGTATTCGTAGTTTGCGACAGTGCAGATCATCTGGAGGACGAGCTGGCGATTACGCTTGACGGTTGCTGCGTTTGAGCGGTAATTTGTGTGCTTGTATTGCAGGCCGTTGTCTTGTTCGTGCATACAGATGATGTTCTTCAACAGGATGGGGCTGCCCTTCGCGTCGCATCTGTAGCCGTCGAAGTATTTGATATGGCCTAGGCAGTCGCAGCCCAAGGAGAGTTGGTTGGCGTTGAGACCAAAGCCGACGTCGCCGACGTCGAAGGCTTGTTTGCGGTGGAAGGGGGCTCGGGGGTCTAGGGGGGATTTATTAGATAATGGTGTATTCGAGAGGGATATGGTGATGCTTACCTCCGTATGGCACGGTCATCTCTGAGACATTCAGACGGTAGAAAACGTTGCGCTTGTCGTATGTGATATTGTGGAGGACGAGACCCTCCCGGTTATTGAATCCAACCCTGAAGCGCCATTTCTGCCAGTAAACGGAGTTGCCATCCACCGAGAAGGAAGCACCCTCAGGCTGCTGAACAACATATGGCTTGAGGTCTGTCCGGAGTGGCTCGTCTAGAAGTTCTGGGGCATACTGAACTGCTTTGACGGGTACCCACGGCTGAGTCTCGGTTGTCTGGTGATCTGCGCCACCGGGGAGATAATCCATACGGACCAATTCCTTTGTACGGGCATCAAAGACAGGAGAGAACTTGCAAGGCAAAGAATAATGGTTGTTCTCGGGATGGTCGACCTCGACGATATACATGAAGCATTGGAAAAGTCGCCGTTTCTCGTTGCGGTCATCAGTTCCGTACATCCATGGGTCATTGCAGACTGTCATGCCAGGGGGCAGCTTGAGCTTTTCAATTTCTGCCAGGACAGCTGGGTGCTGCATGCAGTGCTCTTCGATACCAGCAATTTCATCGATATCCATGGGGGGCTGGTTGCTATTGTTAGTGAAGACTGGCCGGGAAAAGAGCGGCAAGAGAACGAACGCACCTGCACTCCCTCTGGGAACTCCTTTGCGTAGATGAGAGACCTCGTATCCGCATTCATCAAGGCCTTGATGCAGACGCCTGTGTCTTGACGACTGAAGTAGGAATACAAAAGACGTGCTGGTCTGGGAGGAAGAGGCTGTCCTAGCCGTTCTGCTTCGATATAGGGAATGACATCTTGCTTAACAGGCTCATGAATATCAATGCGGTTGTAGCGAAGCGGAACACCAGGAAACGATGCCTCTAGGATGCGAACCGCGAGTCTGATCTCTTCCGGTCGGACAGGGTCAAACGGGTGAAGCTTTCCCGAAGTTGTCGGTGTTGTCCCTTGAGATGTGAATGACATGATGTGAAGGGGTTCAGGGTAAGGGCACTATAGTATATAGAGATTGTCTGAGGAGAAGTAGGAGAGGTATCAAGGACAGACGACAAGGGTCTTCGGGAGATGATGTTGAAAAGGGGTGAAGTGGGATATGTAGCGACATTGTTGTAAAGAGGGAGAGAAGGTGTTTATATAAGTCAGTTGGCATTGGCGATGGCCACCATAACGGCGGATCAGGGTATCGTAGATAGCCGTGGAAGATGATGCATATCGACAAGGCGTTCCACATGGCGCATGGACATGCCGAATTGGGTAAGGTCGCTGTCATTGAGTGGAGATGTTCTAATCGGCGGCCTCGAGCATACCCCGGAAATACATCGACCACCCTCACTACCTACTAGTACTACACAGTAGGGGCCAGAAGTGTACAAAACCGGGCGGAAACCTACCGACCGTATCCAATCTCCACTGATCTGGAAGGGACGATACTCCTATTGGAGCCAGGAAGATCTACTGTACATTTGGATCGTGGCGGTATGTATCTTTCAATACCCGCACGGTATGAAAATGCGGGCATGCCGGCAGTGACTTACATAACCATCCCCCATCAACAGGCGTATTTCCTTCCCCTTCAGGACTAGTCGCTGAATCTCCCCCCTCCCGTGACCTGCGGGCGATGACTTTACATCGGCGGAAATCGTTCTGATTGCTCAAATTATCTTTTCTTGAAGGGTCTACGAAGTGTTAGCATTGGATTTGCTCAAGGCAAGCTCTTCTCTTGATAAAACGAGGGGCAACATCGGGGTTCGGAGATTCAAGTTACAACCTGCACTCCCCGCCCTTATCAGTGATGCCAGCGTGACTTGCCTCATACTGAGGGTGCCGATAAGATTGTTCCGCAATGCTGTACAGATTTCCCGACTATGAATCAACTTGATACAGCCAATGTCTCCGGAAGAAACCCTGTTCAGGGCACAACGAGGAAACGTGCCAGAAGAGAGGGCTCAAAATGGACTCGCTCCGGCTGCTTGACTTGCAAGAAACGTCGCAAGCGGTGCGATGAAGCTAAACCTAGGTGATTTTTCCCGGCTCTCCAATGCACGAAAGGCGCTGACCATTTGGCGTAGCTGTCGTAGTTGTGTTAGGCTTGGGCTGGCCTGCGAAGGTTATGGCTCAATGTGGGCAGAGCCACTCAAACCATCTGCAGAGATCTTTCAGCAAGTTGTGCCACCAAAGCGACGACGAATTAGCCCGTCGCCTTCCGTATCTGCCAGCTCCCCGGCGGCACCAGTAGAACAGCTCTCACCCAATTCAACCGTATTCTCTGGCTATACTACTGTTCCTTCGACTCCATCAGACTACGGCGCAGCTGAGATATGCACCCCACGAGATGAAGATAATGAATCTTATGGAAATGAGGATGTAGCACTCGATGTTGCTCACTCTGAGAACTGTACTGTTATTATACCCAAACAGTGCGGATCTCTCAGCCATCTGTCGAATCTTGACCTGCACTATCTCCAGTACCATATGGAACAGGGTTCTAGGCTCTTGGCTAACCTGGAAAGTGATGAAAATCCTCTACGATCATTAATCATCCCTTCTGCGTTATCATCCCCACTCTTGATGAAGGCGCTATGTGCCGTGTCTGCAATGCACTTGGCAAATCGCTCATGTGGCAACTTGAGCGCGCAGACCGCAGCAGCAAATTACTACGTGCGCACAATGAGTGGCCTCCGCTCCGCTCTTTCGAAATCTGCTGTTGAAGGGTTCCCCACAGACTCAATTCTAGCAGTGGCACTTCTCTGCAAGTACGAGATTGTACGGGGCAGCGTAAAGCAATGGGCAGTGCATCTGAGCGCATTGGAGAAACTAGTGATTTCTCGCGGTGGATTTTCCACGTTCGACCAGGACACAGCTGAATTCTTATGGGGACTGTATGTAGTCGTCCCAATGACTCACGGCATACAGCTAATCAAGTCCTATAGGTTCGTGTATGCACACAACGTGGCGAGTGTCACTAACCGCAGACAAATCACAAACTACATCCCCGGCGAAGAATCTTTAAGCGTCAGAAAACTCGACATATACATCGGATACACAGAAGACATCATCAGACTCTGTCCCCGAATCGCCGACCTTCCCTTAGTTAGTCACGACCCCGTTGCGCTAGGTTTGGAGATCCACACCATGTATGCCATCACGAGTACCAAAACCGAATAAGAAGGTCCGAATAGTTAACATTCCACAGAGACTCATCACTCCGAAATTGGACACACTCCTCAACCCCATACCTAATCCCCAAAGGAGCCACAGACGCAAGCCTTGCCCGCCTGCGCATGGTAGCCGAGTGTTTCCGCGACGCAGCGTACATTTACCTCCATTCGACCTTAGAACGAATGAGCCAGGGCATCGTTGCCCGAAACCTACCATCGTTGTGGTCTTCGTTCGTCTCCCGGACCAAACAAGTCGCTTTACGCCGCTGCCTGGACCGAATCCAATCTTTCTCTCTAGATGAAAACTGCGAGTACTCGGCCCTAACGTTTCCGCTTTTCATCACGGGCTGTGAGAGCGAGAGCCCTGCGGCAAGGGAGCTGGTTATTCAGTCGCTGAGCAAATTAGAGACTAATTTCGGGATCGGGAATACGAAGCGGGCTAAGGAGTTATTGAATATTCTCTGGAATGGGGAGAAAAAGCATTGGTTGGATGTACTGGAGCAATTGAAGTGGGACCTAATTCTTGCGTGAAGCTTGTTCAGCGAAAAAGGTGGTTTGATGTAACATTAGCATGGCGTTACAGGACATTTTGTATAGTTGGCATACTGGATGGACACCTAGACCTATGGACAGATTGAGTATGTGTGACTACTGAAACATAGGCGGATTAATTATTCATTGGCATGCTCTCTCATTGCTTCTTTAGCCGTGGTCAGTCTTTGGGGCTATATAAGAATTAATATATCGAATGAAATAAAGGGTATAAACAAGAATTGGTTTGTGTGACGGATGAAAAGACAAGGACGAAGCCGACGTCGATATACCCGGTCACAGAATCACAAACCTGCTCAACAGCTCGTAACATCATTCTCAATTTTCTAACTTAACCCCATATTGACTTCGTCACCTAACCCCATCTCCCGCTCTGCCCTCTCAATGCCCCCTGCAGCGCGTGAACCCCAGCGATCCAAGCGGTCTTGCGAGTGTGCGATCTCCTTGTCTCGTGCACTCTTATCGCTATGGGCTGCACTGCCATGGACGCTTCCTTCCCGACCCAAACTGCCGCTCCCGCTGGAGTAGCTGGACGACAGCTTCTGCGAGGACGGAATGCTAATCGGCCTGGAGGCGATTTTGCCGGGGCGGCTGGAACTAGTAGCAGGGGTTATTCTTCCGAGATCTACGGACGAGTTATTGTTGGAGGCTGGTAGTGTGGAGGAGGAGATGCTGCTGGTTTTGTCGCTTACAGTCTTCGAATTCCCAAACCAGCGTCGTCTCCGTGCTTTGGAGGTTGACCCGGCGAGACTCTCGGAATCAGCATCGACTGTTGAAGCGTCAAGGGTTCCGGATCCCCTTCTCTTCTCCCTCTCCTTCTCCAGCGCCTGGGTTAAGCCGGACGTTGCCTCCGCCGACGTCGAATCGGCGGTCGATGGGACCTCAACGAGTTCAGCATCGCGACACCACTTTCTCCGACGAGTGTATCGGTCCCAGCCATCTTGGCCTCGACGGCCATCGTTCCACTATGAGAATGTACCGGTTAGGAAATGGTATCGCTTACTCGAGAACGATGATCGCCATCGGCGTGAAAAACTCACCTTATTGTCGTAGTAGATCCAGCCCCCGCCATCTTTGGCGCTCGCATCATCGGCGCCATCGATGCGCCATTCACCCCCTTCTACCCAGCGCCACTTGGCGTTCCCGCTTTGTACTTCGGGTAGCTCAAATTCATCCTTTGATGGCACATTGTTGAGGTGCTCATCGGTCCATGCAGCACGCTCGGACGGGAACAGCGAGTAGGTCCAGCCAATTCCGAGCCAGCGCCGTTGGTTCTCATATAAAATGAAAGTAAAGCGCACACCGGAAGATTCTCCCCGTCGACGGGTTGCAACGCTAGCGGCATGCCCGTGGCTTTGTGTCCGAGCCGACGGTGTCTTGTCCACGTTCAATGAGAATGATAGGCCGGTGATCAATGAGCAAATCCGGCGGACAGTTAGTGATCTCCACAGGATAACGCGGGATACCCTCGCTGGTCGGGAATGATAGGTGAGGATAATGGTGCCAATGATCAAGATAACACGACGCGTGGTGATGAGATGCAAGGGAGGCAAAGTCAGGGCGATCCAGATAGGTGTTACAAAGAGAATTCGGAAGAAGAGTGTGGTCAGAGCCGGTCTGGTGGTCGCGGATGTAGCTGTCCTTTGGGTAGACAAAAAATCTGTGAGTTCCAGAAACGGTTCCAGGAGCATGTTACAGCGAGTCGTGAATGCCCTCATCGTTTCAACAATCTCATCGAGGCTGTCATGATGGCGCAGGGAGCTCTCCGAGGGAGCTCTCTGATGGCCTGGTTTCTCTCCGGATATGGATCTGGTGGATAAGGGGGAGTAGCGTCTCCAATACATGCCTAGAATGAGACCGATCACCACGAGGGGCGGGCCAGCCCACAGAATGATGGTGTCACCATAGAGGACGATCGTCCAGAAGATTGAGACCAGGAGGAAACTTTGCCATGCATCGTCGGTGGTCCATGTCAATAAGCCTACTAGCTTATTCAATGGTAAGATAAAGGGGTGGGAGTAGGCTAAGGCTCGAGTGATCGGTGGAGGAGTCGCGACCAGGAGAGGAGATTTGCGATGTACGATAATGCTAGAGCGCTGTCGGGATGCCAGCGATGAGCCGGAGATGGTAGTAGGAGAAAAAGCAGCGACCGTCGGGGGCTGAGAATCAGCATGGTCCTGCGCGGAAGTTGATGGGGCCATGGAATCTATCCACGGAATATCGTCTGCCATGCCATCAGCATCTATGCAGAAGTGCTCTGAAGAACACTTCCCTCCTCGCGCGGAGAAAGAATGTGGGGGAGAGGAGTAGGGAATAAGGGTTCCGTTGATGACGGGGTGAAGCTGGAGTTGTGGACTCAGGCACACGAAATAAGATCACATACCGAGAGCTGCCATCCAACAGAGACGTCATATGCGACCAGTTGGCTCATTGCGGGCGGTGAGCACGCACAGGGAACAAGAGAAGAAAGGAAAGAAGAAGATATAAGGGCCGAAGAACGAAGAAAAAGGGTTGGAGATCACGAGCAACCCCGGTCTAGTCGAAGATCTCAGGAACCGACAGTCAACCCGGAATCTTAGGCGGAGAGATCGCCTGCGGGGGAAACTGGAAGACTGTAGAAAGTCCCGCGGGAGGAAACAAGTTGAAGCTTTTCGCTGGTTCTCGGGACATGTGACAATGGGGTGAATGCCAAAAGTAAGGTTGGCAGCAAATCTTTCTTACTGCATAGGGGAGTCGTTGCGAGCAAATTAAAAAAATAAAATAAAATAAAATAAAATAAAACAAAAAAATAAAATAAAGAAA
>NW_015378182.1:0-75210 GCF_001204775.2 Aspergillus nomiae NRRL 13137 | reverse complement strand
TTTTTTTTTTTCTTGCGATGAATTGTCGTGGATTCTGTTGCTGGCATATTCGCCCGGAGTCCCCTCCCCACCTGACACGTGTGACATGCCTCGTCTACTCGACCTACATTCTCCCGTCCACTCATACTGGTGCTGATCGCGTGTTCTATAGCCAATCTCTCATCATCTTCTTGGTCGCCGCCTTCCCGTCGCCCTTCAACTGTTGGTGCTCAAGACCAGTTGGAAAGCTTAATTGCCAGACACGGTCACCCCACTCGAGTATCGCTGTCGTCCTTGGAAGAATTAACGGCCACCTCGTCCACATATAATCCTCCCTCCTCCCGGTCTCCCTCACCTCTCTCAGAAACCACGGACTCCTTGGGGACTCTCTCCCTCTCGACCTCTACCTCGAGACCCATCCCCATTCCCAAGCCGTCCTTCCACACGCACCAGGACGACCTTCCCGTCACTCCTTTGACAGGTCGATTCGACAAGGGCTATTATTTCGCTCATCGTGACCAGGCTTATAACAAGGCCCGAGAGAAGCCGATCCATCGCCGGAGTCGCCCGCACCCTCATTGCTCCCGCCGTTCACCGACCAGCATGCGTTCAGACAATTCCACATTCTACTCACCGGTGGTGTCTTCGGCCATGTCTCCCTCTGCACGTCCGTCGTCTCCTCAACAACCACCCCGTTCCCGAACACAGAATCCCACCAAATCCGTGCCAGCCTTTCATCTCAGCAACCTGCCACGGTTCCATCCAGCGGTCTACTCGGCGGGTTCTCCGGGACAACCGACATCCCCACGTCAACCGCGGCCATCCGCCTACCGCACCACCTCGGGCTCTCGGGACGCGATGTGGCAGTATCAAGAACTCGTCGAGGGTGTGACCTTGTCGAAGACACCATCCCGACCACTCTCGCCAAGTCCGTCTGCCCCCCGCTTAGACCCTCTTCGCAGCCCTGGGCCAGTCACTCCCCTCGCTCTGGAAGAGACAAGCGGCTACCTGATCTCGGGAACGTCCAACGCGTCAGCTTTTGCTTCACGGGACGCCCAATCCGGTCCAGCACCCGATTTAATCGACAGACTGATCGTCCGTGAGGCCGAGAGAGCGCGTCAAAATAACAAGAAAAGCGCCAAGAATCGCTATTAACCTTCGCCGTCCGAGGGAGACTTTTCTACGATGCAGAGTCGGTCTGTGACCTGTATTTGCCGAGAACTACCAGGACTTCTGTTTCATAGACTCATTTTCATATCCTGTTTGTTGTGTTCGCGTTGACTACCGAGTCTATAGACAATCTCCAGACATCGGAAAGACCGCCTTTGTGTGTACTACGAGCTATTGTATTTTATACCCCACATAGCCTTACATTCTCTTCTTTTCTATGTTGTGTGTTGCTATTATGATTTTTGATATTTTTTCGTTTCTGTTGTTCTTATATTCTCCACACATATCTGTTATCACGTGTTCTGGGACTTTTCAATTGCATTAACTATAAAGACCGAACAGAACCAGACTGTTCTGCATTTGTTTTACAATGAGTTGACGATCTCGAAGCTCCCTATTGTGGAAAGCATGAAGAGATCCAAAAAGAAGAGGAAAACAAAGAAAACAAACCACATCTCACTGGGCATTTCATTGTTCGTTGTGTCATGGCATTCAGAATATATATTTGGGCTTCACAGCCGCTAGACAATAACCAACCAATCGTTACCAACATTACCTTAGTAGCGGCACATAGGCAACTCTTTCACGTCTATAGTAGGTTTCTCTATATCAATTAATAACGTGCACATTAGCACTCTAAGGTTATGTGGCCGTGGATAAACTGGTTCAACTCGGAGTTAAGAGGAGTGCAAGTCCGGGACGATCGGCAAGGTTTCGGAGGTGCACCACTGCTCCCCGACCGTCGAGTTCAAGTTTTGCGGGGCGCCGCAAAGCATGGAATCTTTAAGACTTCCTCGTTTTCTCCTACTTTTCAATGGAGGCTTCTCTATTATTCTCTAAAGGTCTCAATCATATTCTGAGTCTTCCGTCCGCGAACGTCAATCATACCGACTAATGGGGACTACACAACGTTGTTAACATCGCCAACCCTCTCGTCCGATAGCGGACCCCCCCCAAAAACACTACCTTGCGACCTGACTACGTACAGCGGTCGAGTCCCCGCGCAGATACTGAGAATTATCCCACCGGGATATTCAAGCCATAGGCGACAAATATATAACTCGAAATGTCGACATCATCAACAGCATTGGAGACATCTATAACACCGCCAATCCCCGAGCATCAAGCATCAAAGAAAATGGGCGGTTCCGCCGCAGGGGGTGGACATGCACCGGTCACGAGCTCGAAGCGCGACTATAAGGGATTTGTTGCGGGTGTATTCTCTGGTATTGCGAAGCTGAGTGGTATGTATTTTCTCTAAACTGTTGCCGATAGATGTGTGGTCTGTCGGTCATTGTGATGCTCATAGCTAATTTTGTTTTCTATGGATCTTAGTCGGACACCCGTATGTGGTACATCTCTTGTCGTGCGCTACTCTCAGACCAGGAATGTTAACACCGAGTTTCTCATAGATTCGATACCGTGAAGGTCCGTCTACAGACGAGTAAGGATGGGCACTTCAAGGGACCGCTAGATTGCGTGCTACAGACAGTGCGGAAAGAGGGTGTGAGTGGACTATACAAGGGAGCAACGCCACCGCTGGTCGGATGGATGGTGATGGACTCTGTGTGAGTTTCGTCCGGGCCCTACTCCAATTGACGAGGAAGGAGGAGCTGACCCGAAGTATAGCATGCTTGGCTCCTTGACGCTGTATCGCCGATTGCTGCTCGAGAACGTCTTCTCCAGGCCTGAGATTCGCCGCATAACACCCTTTGCCAAATACCAAGACGGGCACACGCTGCCCAGCTTTGGTCATGGAATTGCGGGCATTTTGGCCGGAACAACAGTCAGTTTCATTGCGGCACCTGTAGAACACGTCAAAGCGCGACTGCAGATTCAGTATGCGGCCGATAAATCGCAGCGTATGTACAGTGGGCCGATCGATTGCACGCGTAAAATTGTAAGTGCAGTACCCAAACGAGGGAGGGTAAGGATGAAATGATGCTGACTTTAGTAGCTTCGCACGCATGGACTCTCCGGCTTATATCGTGGCTTGTACGCCACAATCTTCTTCCGCTCCTTCTTTTTCTTCTGGTGGGGATCCTACGATGTGCTGTCCCGGTGGATGAGGGAGCGAACAAATCTATCCACGCCGGCGATTAACTTCTGGGCCGGTGGAATCTCGGCGCAGATCTTCTGGATTACGTCGTATCCGTCTGATGTGGTGAAACAGCGCCTTATGACCGACCCAATGGGCGGCGCTTTGGGTGACGGGCAGCGACAGTTCCGGTGGTGGAAAGACGCTGCGGTGGCGGTTTACCGCGAGCGAGGATGGAGAGGATACTGGAGAGGCTTTGTGCCTTGCTTCCTGAGAGCGTTCCCGGCGAATGCCATGGCTCTGGTTGCATTTGAGGGTGTGATGCGGTGGCTGCCCTGAAAAAATGTGGGTGCCAGTCGCGACGGGGACTCGAAGACCAAGCCAAGAGGCTACAGTGCATTTGTACATACATATGATAGATCTATACCAACGCATGAACGACTTTATTATAATAGACACAATCCATTGATTGCATTCAACATCCCTAAAGAAAATAACGTAAAATAAAATGAATAAAGAAGGATAATTTGTTGAAAGAAGAATCAAGGGCACGAAAGAACCCCGTGTAAAGGGTGAACCCTGCAGGGTTGCCGCATTCGGCGCTGAACGTGTGTTCCCATCGACCAGAAACAGCCATCAGACTCTCTCGTGCAATTTCTCTCCCTCTCTGAATGCAACTGCGGTGCCAGTCGAGACATCGAGGCTCCGAAATGGCGACCCAGCAGCCACAGCAAAAGCAGGAAGGCGGAAGAAAGGGTCCAACCGAGCCAGACAGAAAATTGGGTCCGTGTGTCTTTTTCCGGAGAGCTTCACTGGACTAGAACATCGATCGTCTACTTCGCCATCATTTCTCTCCGTCCGCTCCCCTCCGGAGACTACATGCGGGGAGTTGACCAACTACTACCACTCGTATTCCAATTCGCTATGTCAGGGGTCAGGCACAGCACTGCTCTTATCGCTGGCTAACGGGGATTCACCGGACCACGACTGTCGATCCCATATTGACCACGTTACGCACACCAATCCTGCGACATACATCATCACAATCCCTCCTCGATCACCAACGCCCTTACAACTTCTCCCCCGGTCCTGAACAGGCCATGATGGCCGTCGCACGCCCAATGCGACGCACAAGTCCCATCACCTTCTTCCTGGCAGCCTTCCTCGCCTTCGGATTCCTCTTCTTCCTCCTCTCCCCGTCATCCTCCGCCACCACCACCGCAGGAGACACCTCGCAGCAACGCCGCGAAGACGCCGCAGACCACCCTCTCTCGCCGCCCACCAAACCCTTCTTCAAGTCCCAACCCGTCCGCGATGACGCCTCAAGGCCCCTCCCCCCGTCGTGCACTACGACCTCAACAAACTCACCACCACCAGCGACTCCGCCGACAAAGGCGAACGAGTCCTCATCCTCACCCCCTTAGCCCGCTTCTACCAAGAATTCTGGGACAACCTCGCCCACCTCAACTACCCCCACGAACTCATCTCCCTGGGCTTCATCATCCCCAACACAAAAGAAGGCTCCGCCGCCCTGTCCGCCCTGGAAACCGCCATCAGTAAGACGCAGAACGGCCCCATCCCGTCCCGCTTCGCCAGCATCAGCATCCTGCGCCAGGACTTCGAGCCCCCGCTGCAATCCCAGGACGAAAAGGAGCGCCACAAGCTCGAGAACCAGAAGGCCCGCCGTGAGAGCATGTCCCGCGCCCGCAACAGCCTCCTCTTCACCACCCTCGGCCCGTCAACCTCCTGGGTCCTCTGGCTCGACGCCGATATCATCGAGACGCCGCCGACGCTCATCCAGGACCTGACGGGCCATAACTACCCAGTCATTGTCCCGAACTGCTACCAACGGTACTACAACACCGACCACAAGCAGATGGAGGTCCGGCCGTATGACTTCAACTCGTGGGTCGATAGCTCCAATGCTCAAGCATTGGCCGAGAGTATGGGCCCCGATGAGATTCTCCTCGAGGCTATGCCGAGATGCCCACGTATCGCACGCTCATGGCGTATCTGGCTGACACGGAGAGCCCCAACCCGAGACGCGTGATCGAGCTCGATGGCGTCGGTGGCACGGCGTTGATGGTCAAGGCTGATGTGCATCGTGACGGAGCCATGTTTCCGGCTTTCCCCTTCTATCACCTCGTTGAGACGGAGGGGTTCGCTAAGATGGCTAAGAGATTGGGGTATCAGGTCTTTGGGCTGCCGGATTATTTTGTAAGTTTCCCCTTTCCCCCATTTCTCCCGTTTTTTAAAATTACTTTTTCCTTGTCAAACTGGTTGTTGTTTGGGTGCTAATTGAGCTTGGTTTAGGTATATCACTACAATGAGTGAAAGGCCTGTCATGTTTTTTCCCATTTAGATTGTGTTTTGTTTTATGTATTGATCGATTGCATCCGCGCGCTGTGCGCAGGTTCGGTTTTGCCCTGGTCGTGGGGTCTTGTTTTGCATTTCCTTCTGTCTTACGATGCTTCCTAAACTTGATGGTCGGATGGGCGTTGGTTTGTCTTGTATCATGTGGTTCTACGTAGAGTGGGACGGAGGTCCGTCTGGTCTGAGTCTATGTCTTGCCAGGAACGGGGCTGGCGCTATTGAGATATTATTCTAGGTCCCATTACATACATACACGCGAAATCGTTTTCATCTAGATGACTTTTGGTAGATGGTGTAGTAGGTAGTCTCATCTTTGACGGTAGGAGAGTGAGTGAGAGTGAGGGTGTCGTTTGTGGGTTATTTTGGGAGGGACGTAGGCTTAATCCCAAGAGATCCTGTTATTCTCGTTAGCAAAGCCAAACCGCATATAATAGTGTTGACGAGAGAGACATACGCAAGCATAATCCCCGCCCCAAGCGCGACAGCCAAAAACTGCACAATGGTCTTCTTAATCTCGAGCTTCTTATCCTTGCCCGTCTCCAACAGCTCAGGGATAACAGACACAGTTCCCACATACAGGAACGTCCCCGCCGTAAATGGCAAAAGCATATCTCCCCACTGCAAACTCGTGCCCCAAAGACCACTCACCACTCCCTCAGCAGCATCAGCAGCGGCGCCATGACTTCCGCCGAGCTCCTGCACCGCGATACCGATAAAGGTACCCAGGAAGGCACCAATGGCGGTAACGAACTGCGCGCCCATGGCCTTCTTCTTCGAGAAACCAGACTGCACGAGGAGAGCGAAGTCACCAACCTCGTGGGGAATTTCATGGAAGAAGACGGCGACGGTGGTCGTTGCGCCGATGGTGGGGGAGGCGTAGAAGGAGGAGGACATGGCCAGGCCGTCGGTGATGTTGTGGGTAAAGTCGGCGATCAGGTTGAGGTAGCCGCCCAGTTTGACGCTGGGGTTGATTTCCTTTCCGGGCTCGGCGTTTGCGACGGCTTGCTCCTTGGTGGACTTGCGCTGTTTGAGGTCACCGGAGGATTTGCTGTCGGTTGAGGTGCCAGTTGTTACTGCTGTGGCGGGTTCGTGGGAGTGACTGTGGCCGTGGGAATGGTCGTGGCCTTCGCCGCCAGTTGCGATGCGGAGGGTCTTGTCCATTGCGACGAAGGTGAAGAAGCCGACCATGATGCCGAGTCCGAGGAGGAGGTTCCTGTTCGGCTCGACCATGACGAAGCGGACGTGCTCGGGGCTGTCTTCGCCGAGGAAGATCTCAGGTAGAAGGTGGAATAGTGTGTCGCCCATCAGCCCGCCCACAGCGAAAGCTACCATCACGGACAAGGATGAGGGGTCGATGTTCGGGGGGCATAGTGCTAGCAGGAAGTCTGATACTGGTCAATTGCTGTATCACGTCGCGGGGTAAAATATAGACACGTACTGGGGGGTCCGGAGATATACGCAGTGGCCAGAATTGCATTCACAGCTGGACTACCAGGGAAAAGGACGGCGAAGATCTTCGAGGTCAAGCTGGCGGTTTGGGGGCTGGTGGCACGCTTGTGCTCGTTGAGAGATTCCACGAGAGGGCAGTTCTATGTATTTATTAGTATATTGTAGGACATCTCAGTATATGACCGCAATTGAGGCGTAGATATCGGTATAGACTCTTCAGGGGTAAAGAGACAGCTTCATATTTACCTGCAATTCATCCTCTATCTGGCTTACAGACAGCTCTCCAATGGGAATGACATCTTTAGCAACCGCCAGGACACTGAAAAGGACCAGTCCAGCAGCCAGCGCAAAGGCAAGCCGACGCGGCGGAGAGAAAAGCCGAGCCATTGCTGCGAGAATGATTCTGTACGCTCAGGAGAGCAGTGACACCCGGATCGGAAGTAAGTGAGTGACAGGTCGCATGGGCCCGATCGTCGGACCCTTAAAACTGATGGACTGATTTCTTCTTATCGGGAATCCCACGACAAACACGCCAAGACTAGCAAATGCAAACACCCACCAGCCTTTTCGGAGAAATCGATAAGATTATTTTTCAGATTTCTTCAGCGCATCTCCCTTTTCGACATCGAATCCGTTAATACTCATAATCACACAACATGGGAAACCCAAGACAGAAGAGAAAGCTTAAGTCTTCCCTGCCGAAGCAGAAGCCCAAGAGGACTGGTATCCTCAAGAACGGCAACAAGAAAATTAATGTGCTGGGAAATGCGATCATCGCCGAGAATTGGTAAATTTCAAAGTACCGCAAGTGACATGCGCAATGCTAATGTAGGTACCTCTAGGGACCGGAGCCTGACTCTTACACAAAACTACCGTCGTCTTGGTCTCACCCATCGTCTGAATGCCCCCACCGGTGGTTCTGAAAAGCGTGTGACGAAAACTGGCGTCGAGACCGTCCCGGAGGACTCTCTTCACATCAAGAGCAGCGCCCATGCCGCCACGAAGAAAATTACGCTGGGAGAAATTAAGGTCGAGCGCGATCCCGAGACCGGAAAGATTATCCGCGTTATTCAACCCGATGAGCACGAAATGATTGAAGTCGCTGGACGTAAGGTCCGCAAGTCGAACCCGCTTAATGACCCGTTGAACGATTCGACCGACGACGAGATGGAGGATGCTGAGTCGCAGAAGAAGAGCTCCGCAAGTGCGATTGTTCAACAGCTCGAACGCCAAGCAGACAAGGAGAGCAGTCGCGTCAAGGCGAAGAAACCCCGACACATGAGCGAGAGAGAAGTAGAGTGGATTACAAGGTTGATTGACCGCCACGGAGACAACATCTCAGCCATGGTCCGTGACCGGAAATTGAACCCGATGCAGCAGACCGAGGGTGATATAAAACGGAGGATTCGCAAATTTAAGGAGAGCCAGCAGTGAAGAAATCCGGTTGTTGCATTGTGTCGCGGCGAGTTTGGCGTTAGACGGTTGATTTTGGATAAAAGTATGTTTATGCTGGGTTATATTCGACCATATTGAGGTGGTCTACTGGCTATCCTGGTGGTCTCAAGTCGTGTCATACCATAGAATCGTCATTTATGTGCTGTCTGGCATCGATATCCAATGATAATCTGAACATATGCGTTTGATGAATTTCAATATACAGTGCAATATGCAGAACACTAAAGCCGCTTCTACTCTGATGCTGAACCGGATCTAAGCTAGACGAAGGGGGTCAAATGGAGGCCAATATTTCCACAAGATAGCGTATACATGCCCTATATACACACCAGGAGCATACACTGTACACCACCTAACCAAAAACACAACACACAACAAAACGCATATCACAACAAACCAACACCTTTCCCTGCTATTATACCACCTCATATCCCACCCTTAACCCTCCATCCTAACATCCTCACAACAACATACTCTTAACCAACTACAAAATGACCACTATACTCCTCCTCATCTACCTCTTCACAATAACCACCTTTCTCCACCCAGGATGGGCCCAGACCAACCAGTACGCCCCCTCCTCCCACTATCACCTTCAAAGAAACCCCCCAAATCACATCTTAACAGCATACACCAGGCGAACACCTAATAACCTCTGTTCAACCCCCGGCACCCACTACTGCACGCACAGCTCCCTCCACAGCCCAGAAATACTCTCCTGCGTGACACGCACCCGAGCCGAGCTCCGCTCTTGCAATGTCGAGTACGTCCCTTCACAGTCTACACCAAGGCGACTTACAAATAGGATGTTACTGAATAACTACACAGATTGGCGCGTATCATACCCAAGGGATACGAGGAGTGGGCTTTATGTACCTCTTCCACCTTTTTCACTCGAATTATTGGGTACTATATAATGCTAATGGGGGACTAGGCTATGAATCCTCGCCCGCGGCTGGGGATGCTGTTTGTGCGTTTAATGGGACGGGATATACGCGGAAAGGAGCTACTGTTGCGGTTCCGGAGACGGGGATCTGTGAAGATGAGATTGATTTTGTTTCTTTGGGGGAGGAGGTGAGCTCGAGGCTGAGTTATGGATTAGGGTCTGGATCAAGTCCTACGATTGTGTCATCTTTGGATGCAGGTTGGAGCTCTTTCCGGCCGGTTACTACGCCTGGGATTGGTGAGGTGGGGGAGTCGGTGCAGAGAAACAGGAAACAAAGGCTTTGTTTTGAGCGTGGGAGGCCGAGGGCTGTGGATCCTGGGGATTGGAATAGGGTTGTTACGCTGCTTGGTTCGGGGTCCGGTTGGAGGTCCTTGGGTGATGGGGTCGGCGGGTCTCAGGAGACGACTAGAGTCGGTGGAGGGTGGCTACGTCTGGGTTGGGGTTGGATTCTACTAGTGCTCTTGCGAGTGCGTATGTCTCGGTTTCGACTGGGAGCTTACCGCTTTGGAATGGTACCTCGGCGATTGGGCTTCCTGTTGTGACTGGATCTGTCGGTGGGGTTGGGGCTTTGGGGCTGAAAAGGGTCTGGTATGTGTATGTTGTCTTTGTGCTCTGGGCTTTGGGATGGGCTTGGTAGATGATCCTACATGGTGTCTCGTTCAGCGGGTTGGGGATTGTTTGGAGAGGTGGAAGTGGAATATTGGGTACTCTGTGAGGTACAGTTCTGCGGGATAAAGTAAATGGGCTCTATTCATTTAGTCCATAGTCTTGTGTCTAGTAACATGTTCACATATCCCTTACGTATCCTTGTTGGGATACTCGTCCCTGGTCCAGCACAACATAGTAATCCGCGTCCTTGATGGCTTCCAATCTGTGCGCAATAGTGATGACAGTCGACTCTTTCATTTCCTCTCTAAGGACTTGCTGGATCTCCAGCGAGCTCTCGTGGTCGATGGACGCTGTTGCCTCGTCGAGTATGACAATGGAGCTCCGACGCAAGACTGCCCGCGACAGGCCGATTAGTTGTCGTTCGCCCTGGCTAAGGTTTCGACCGCCGGCTTCAACATGTGTCTCTAAGTTCCAGCCGTGTCTGCTGCAGATGCGTTTGAGGACGTCGGCACACTCCACATCTGTGTACTCGCCAGTTGGATCGAGGTTGCGACGGATGCTTCCCGGGAAAAGAACAGGGTCTTGCGCAACAAATGTTACCCGGGTCCGGAGTGCTTGGGTGCTCACCTGCGCAATATCATGGTCGTCAATTAGGATGCGGCCGCCATCTGGGCGAATCACATTAAGCAGTGACACTGCGAGGGTAGACTTCCCGCTTCCTGTTCTGCCGATGACGGCTGTCGTGGACCCGCCGGGAATGCGGAGGGAGATATTGTTCAGTGATGGATCTAGATGGGGAGCATATCGTATGGTAACATCCTCGAAGACAATATCGGAGCCGAATTTCGGCCAAGATGCCGGTGGCTCAATGGTCCCTGGAGATTCTTGCTCGATGTGTAGAAGCTCGTCTACTCTCTCAACCGAGACGAAATCCATCTGCAGCTGGCCATACTGCTTGCACAATGCGTGCGTAGAGTCCACAAAGTTATTCGCTGCTATCAAAACGAACGCCGCCAGGCCAGGAGTGACATTCGTGTATAATGCAATGGCAGTCAGGCAGAACGTTGAAAGCGCAGATAAGCTTTCGAAACGATACATCAGCCAGCTCTGGAGCGACCAGTAGAAGTGGTCCATGCCCTGAAACTTATCCACAACTGCGATGACTCTATCTTGGAAGCGCGATTCCGCATGGAACGCACGGACAGTAGTTAGACCGTGCAACAGTTCTCCAAAGTTAGAGATTAGTGGACTCAGAGACACCATCTCCAGCCGTCGCAAGCTTTGTGACGTTGGGAGGAACCGCAGGAAAGTAAAGATAAAGGCGGCAGTCAGGACAAATGAAAAGGCAAGAAACGTCGGTGTAACTGAGGCAATGACCAGAAGTGAAGAAACCCACACAATGGCCTGGAAGAATATTCGCTGGAATTGTTCACTGATATTGCCGTCAACCACACCGATGTCGGATGTCAACCGGTTCATCAAACGCCCAATAGGAGTGACATCAAAGAAACGGAATGTGGCATGGCTGACACGCAGCATGACCTGCTGGAACATTGTTTTCCCCGCACAGTAAACTATGACAATCATCATGAGCTGCGAGACTAGAATTGTTAGTGATTGGAAAACTGTGATGGCAAAGAATGCCACAAGCCATGGTCGGACATCTTCAACTGGTGCCGGAAATTTGTCAAATGGGTTCCCTGACTTCCAGTTGAGCGCCTGCGGGAGGACTAGTGGTTCTCCCAGTCCTCCTATGGAAGCCTTCTTGTAAGATGGTGAGAAGCCAAATGATACAACCGGTTGGCCGTGATTGTAAGCCTCGCCCCATTCCTTGAGGAACCAGGATTGACCAACAGCGGCGAGACGATACATGGTTATGAAGACCGCAAGGACCAGCCACCACTTGTACTTTCCAGCTCTTATATAGTTCCAGTAGACCTTGGCCTTCACTCCCCATTCGGCCCGGTGTTCCTCTTCAATAAACTTGTCTGGCACTGCAGCCTTATCATCCAGGTCTGCTGTTTCACCTGGAGTCTCATCATCCGTAGATTGGGACGAAGAGGATTCTTCTGTATCATCGATACTAAGGGTTGAGGAAATGGATTGCCTATCCTCTATGGTAGCTCTGCCATCATGAAGGTGAACAATTTGGTCTGCGATATGACGTACCAAAGTGGTGCGGTGAGTAACAAGGACAACTGTGCGATCTTGCATCAACGGGCCAGAGAAGCATCTGCGAACTATGGTTTCTGCCGTGTTATGATCCAGGGCGGATAAAGGGTCGTCAAGATATAATATTGTCGCAGAACTGTAAACTGCCCGTGCAAGAGCCACACGTGCTTTCTGCCCACCCGAGAGGCCAATACCATTCTCACCCACAAATGAAAGGTCGCCATGCTTGAAATTGGCTAGATCTGGAAGTAATGCGCAGGCCTCGAGAACTTGTTTGTAGCGACGTTCATCATACGCGGAGGAGAACAGAATATTGTCACGGATACTCATGCTCTGCAACCATGGAGTTTGAGAGCAATATCCGACCATCTCACTGGGGGTCTCGGAAACACCACTCAGTCTATCAAGTTCACCGAGTAAGGCTTGAAGCAGTGCTGATTTCCCAGCCCCTACTTTACCACAGATGACTGTCAACCCCCGTGAAACCTTCAAGTTGATATCAGAGAGCACAGGTGATGTTCTACCAGGCCATGCAAAGTAACAAGAATCCAACACGAGTGGGGCTTCAGCGTTCGTTCCTATTGCTGCCTGTTTCTGCTTGTCAGGTTCAGCCATAAAGTCCTCTATACGTTCCATGGCGATAGAGGCATTGATAAGCACTGTTATTAGACCGGGGATTTCTCTTAGTCGAAGCTCCAGCATCGTGAAGAGCTGCAATGCTGGAAATATAATGTCAATACGTAGGGGGTTCCCAGCCAGCAATGTATAAGCATACAAGGCCACGACCGGGAAAAGGCCGCTGGCGAAGGTGTTGACAAAGCGGATTAAAACATTGAAAAGACTAGTCACGATGCGAAGGTTCAATTCAGATTGCCTGGCATCCATAACCTGACTGAGCCAATGGTTTTGCCAGCCATACCAGCGAAGATGGCGAAGGGCCTCCACGAACTGAGACGATATCTGGAGTCTAGTATCTGTTGCTAATCTGCGCACTCTTTCCCATCGAAGGAGAATACGTGTTATGAAAGCGTTTAAGATCTGAGCTATCAGGATAGCGGAGATCCCGAGAAAGCAGGAGGGCCCAAGCAATTTCCAGACGAGGACTGTGGCAATGACAAGACCGAGGGGTTTGTCGACCAAAGTGTCGACTTCCCAGAACCGTTGGGCAACCTCGTAGACATCTCCACGTAACAAATTGAATATCTTTCCCATGGAAGCCGCGGTCTTCCCTTTTTCTTTACTAGTGGCCCGTCGCAGCGGAAATAGTCCGCAGAGCTTCCTCTGTTTAGTATTGGGCGCCACTTCACCGTTACTGTCCTCACTTTGCTGGCACTCGTTTTCGCTCCCTCTTTCTGTAATTTGCTGATCGAAGATATTCTTCCTCGATAATGCCTTCTCATATACCATCATGATCATTTCACCTCTGCTCCGTTCGTAACAGCGTCTACCGTACCAAAGGTTCAATACCTGAGACTGTGCTGCAACCAAACGAAGCACTACTGACAGCAACGCGTATGTCAAGGCAACACGTTTTGGTGCGTTAGGGTCGCTCATTGCCTTGAGGAGCTGTTGCAGAAGCACGGGAGTTGAAAAGTCTGTAAGGCTGATTAACACCAGCCAAGATCACGGAGGAATGAGACACGAACCACAAAGCATCTGCACCGTAGAGATTCCGGTAATGATCAGGACATCGATGCCATTTGCTTGAAGGAGCCTAGATATGACAGATCCACGGAGCTGGCGGAACCGTTCATGCAGTCTACGATGCTGAAACTCGAAACCTAAGAACCAAACATCATCCTCATTTAACTGTCTGTTCTTGCCGGCTGCCATCAGCGGGGCCATCCAAGACACAGTAAGAAATTGCCAAAGTCGTAAGTTGTCCTCGGGGCTGCGAAATTTGCTCGATGGCGGTTGGCCCACGACGCCAATATCAACGCGGGGAAGTGAGGGTCCGCGAAATGGCATACAGAGGATAGTTGCGCAGGCAGCAGCGTCAGCACTAGCGGCAATGTAATGAGTATAAACCCTCGACACTGCATAAGCGTCACGATTTAGTATGAATGCCGTTTCCACGGCCAGCTCTGCAGCAAAGAAAGACAGCATCGATACTGGACAGGACCTTGGGCGTTCTATGGCGATCAAAACAATTGCAACTGCCTAGATCGTCGCTTCCACTTAGTGTACGTTACGCGAAACCATAGCCGTGACTTACCCAAGGTACTAGGAGAATAATATTGGTCGGCGTGGGCGCGTATGGCACAATTTTCGTGACCTCAGCTGCGAATCCAACTGTTGAGAACGCAAGAAGGGCAATCACCCATCCCGTTCTTTGTCTTGGCCTCTCTGATGGCAGCTCAGGACATGGCGGCTGTTCAGCAACGAAAGGCCGCATCCATTTTGGACAGCGAACCAAGGAAGAACGATTGAGCGCATGGCTCAATCCAATGACCAAGACTATGATGCCCGGAATGAGAGAGACATATCGCATGGCACATGCTGACAACCGGGCATTGGCCGAGTCCTGCGAGCGAGTTAGCAAAGGCGAACATTGCACCATCGATGCAAAATACGCACCCAAACGGAATGGCAAGAATAAAGAGCATCATTTTCTTTATTCAGAAGCATCTGGATGGCTTTAGTTGATCCTTCAGATTGTCGTCCATCCGAGATATGAATTGAGTTCCAACCACTGAACGACAAGCTTCCCCCGCCTTCGGACGGATGCGGTAAGTAAGTGCCTGGGCGCGGACCGGGGTATTTCCGTATGCCTGAGGCTATACTAGTCCCCTCACCGCCTAGAGCATTTAGTAGAGAATGTCTTTATTGTGTTCGAGTCTAACCACGTATATGATTGAAGTAGTAGGTACAGTGCTGGTTGAACTGACGCATGCTGTTACAAGGTGTCCGTGAGCTAGAGCCAACACTTGTGCTACTTACATCATGATGTCACTAACTATATACAGCATTCTTCCTCACATTATATATTGTCTGGTACTTGATGCTTCTAACCCATTCGGTTAATCGTACGAGGCAAAAATGTGGGAATTGAACGAGGCGTGAGAGTTATGACAAACCACATATGAATCCTCTCCTATTTTCTCACACCATCCCGGGAAGCAACAAGCTCTTCACGCAGTCGAGACAAGGCCTCCAGCACAGTTGCTTCGCGGATACGCTCACGAGTTCCAGGGAAGTTGAAGGGACCCCAAGCTTGGGTACCAGTAGGTGAGGCAATGCCGATGTATACCGTGCCAACAGGCTTTCCATCCTGAGACGCGGGACCAGCAACTCCCGTTGTCCCAATTCCCCATGCTGTTGGGGTGTTGTCACAAGTTGTGATTTTGCGAGCGCCTTCGGCCATCTGGGTTGCGACATTGGGGTCAATTACACCCATAGTAGCGATCAGGTCTGATTCCACGCCTAGGAGCTGCTGCTTGAGAGGTGTTGCGTAGGACACAACCCCGCCCCGGAATACTGCGCTTGAGCCTGGCACAGAGGTGAGTGCGGCCATCACACCACCTGCAGTCAGGGATTCTGCGACTCCAAGTGTCTGGTCAGCCTGGCCAAGCATCTGGACAACATCGGTAGCTATATCAAGGAGCGTTTCGGTGCTTCGCTGTGTGTAGACTGGAATGGAAGCCATCGTGGGCTATATGGTAAACGAATTGGGATAATGATTTAGATGCTGGGATATGTATGAAGGTAGTATTGCTATGGAGGGGGGCTATTTCTTAATATACTGCGACAAGAACTTGGGACACTTAACAGATACTAGATCGATAGGTAGATACAACATTCTAGAGCCGCTTTGAACACGTAGGTAGATAATAAAGTATAGAAAGACACAGTCTCCTATTCGTACATATCCGAAGGCTGCACCCATTGCTGTACAGAATAAGAGCCTCAACCAGCCAAGGCTTACTCTCATTGCAGCCAGCGTAACAAGCTTTTTAATAGTTAAACATGAAGTTTAGTACTTTGACAGGCCAATACAAGGCAGCCATATTGCCTCGGTGGCCGAAGGATTGCGGGATTACGAGGCAGTGCTACCTAAAACCTTACTGTTGCGACAACCGGCATTGATCCCCAAGGGCACCAAAGCAAACAGATATGTTTTGTTTCTCTCAATTTTATTTCTTCTATTTTTCTTCATATAGCAGCAGCAATCGTAAGTAAGCTACCCCGTAGTGCACAGTCATAGCAAAGCAGAAGTCTGATCCAGAAACTGCTGACACCTCATCGTGCGTTTAGAGTACTTGTCAAGTTCAGTCCCTGCGCAAACTATGGATTAAGCTTTAACTACAAAAGCCCCACAAGGATCTATTCTGGATCCTAGTGGCCAAAGAGGTGCATGGACTCACCTGGCTTTGGTACTGTAAATCCTGCCTAGAGCAGGCTGAATATTACAGACTGAGTCAAGAATTAGTCACATCACATAATTGCATTAGCGTTGGAGTACATAGACTAAAAGAGAATTCATATGGTTACAATTCTGTGCCTAGGGATTATTCGTCCGTGAGCCTGTCCTTTTCTTCTCGTGTCAATAATCATGACCCACTTCATGAAATCAGGATTCAGAAGAGAGCCCCAGGAAGCTAGCATGGTTCTCGACCATAGTTGCTCTGATCGCATCCACCTACTGCCATGTCCGTGCGGCTAGAACTCTGATGCTGATCGCTGTGGGAAGGAAGATAACACGGTGTCCAACCTCGATGGCAAACTTTTGATAGGACCCTAAATTTGCCCCAAAGATAGAGGTATCAAAATACTTAACCGCTCTCCCGATCTCACAGCCTAAACTCAATAAAAAACGTGATATCAATAGGAAGGAATACGAGTCCCAGGTCGATAGCCATACACTGTCCGTTGTTGTGCTGGGGATGCGATCTGATCTGTGACCCGGTGCCATGGAGTAGAATATGTTGGGAGAAGTTCCATGGCTGAATGACATTTTGCCTCCGCAAATTGCTGTCAAAACACAGAAATTAAATCTATGACTCATAAGCTACGCCGAATCTGACGTAAATACAGATCCCAAAAGACTAAAATTTTAGAAAAGAAAAGATGATGCCCAAGAACTTTCGAAATTATATGGGAAGCCAGCAACGCAAGATCAGTGTAGGGGTGTATCGTTCCTGATATTCTGTTGATGGGGAGGAATCCTGTATCACCGGTAGCCATTTTAAGAGAAATAGACTAGAGCTGTGGAAGTTGTGAGATGGGCTTGAGACACGAAGAGTATACCAGCAACGAATTCGAACTGACCTTTCGGTTATTATTAACAAGAAGTCGCGACAAGGTCTAGCGGCAAGATCAGCAATGAGAAGAAGCTGCGACTGAGTCGGGGAATGATGTATTATTGGGATTCTGGTGACGTTGCGTGATTCAGTTGTTGATTGGTGTAGTAGTGATAGTAGTGTGACGGCAGGTACTGTGATGATCGAATCGGATCGATACAAAATCTCCAATGGACAACTACCTACCGGAAAATGGTTGAGGTGGTGTGGAATTGGTAGGTTGATGATATTAACTAAGTTATTCGAATTCAATAGTAGTACTTTTCCCCCTCCCCCTTCATTCCTTCCTTTTCCTGACAGTACCAACCCTTATCATGTGTGGTGTTTGTCATGCCCCAGGCAACAGGATACAATCTGCCCTTGCCTTCTCATTTAAATAAGTAGTTGCTACTGTGGTTTAAGCTATCTGCGTCGTATTATTCTTCATGCGGACATACTCCTAGGGAGTGCATGATCCCATCCACCTGACATCCCAGTGCGGAGTCGTATCATAGCAGTTTGCGGGATCAGTGACGGTCAAAACTATGCGAACCCTAAAGGAAGGTAAGCCGCTGTCCAACCTCGACGGCGAACTTTTGGCGGAAGCCAAAGTTCTCCCCAGGTATATAGAATAGGGCACTCGACTCGTACGGCAAAATTGAATATGTTGGGCATGACGATGGCAGTGCAGAACTCCTTCCTCAGACTGAGCTTATTGGGTGGTTGGAACCCAATCTTAATGACCGCCGCATCCCGAGGAACGAACTGCCCCAAGCTCCATACGCAGAGGGCGGCAACTTGAATTTCACCAGTGCCATTACAATGGAGCCTGTTACCTTGATCAAGGCAACATGCTGAGGGTTGGCAGACACTGAGTGCGCGATTTCCAGCTCCCTCTGGTACTCCAGGAAAGAGGCATATGTGAAGATAATCCTAGCCTTGTCGGGTTTTCCGAACGATATTTGGGCGTGATGGTCCATAATGCCATTACCTTCGCGCTTGGCATTCTGCCTTGCCAGAAACATTCCCCATTGAGCCAGTGCCTTCCCCTGTTGATTTCGGTACGGGCATAGGTTTCAGCTGGTACCATTAGCAAAATCAAGCACCTGGTGTCGAAGCCTCCCCACTTCTTCGCGTTTGCGCCTGTTTCCGCGTCTTCCGAAGTGTAGTCTATCCATCTTGCATTCAATCGTAAGGCGGCATAATCCTGACACCTCCGACCCACTTGGAAATTCAGGGCAAGGCTGCGAGCCAAGAGCAGGAGCTTCTTGTCTTCGTTGTTCAAAAATGGGGCGTCATAGGCGAGACCAGTTCCAATGCTCCCGTTTGTCACAAAATGTATGATGGCGTAACTGCCTTGCATGTCGTGTCTCGATTGACCCCCTACCCCAACCGTTCTTTAATGGGCATATCAACAAGCTCATACCCAGTGACGTGGGTGAGGACGTGGAATTCTAGAAATGCCCCATGAATAGCTTTGCGATCTAGAGTTGCTTTGAACTCAATTATAAGCTTTCGAAAAATACTTCCGCTTCGAAACTTGAAATGCATAGTTAAACCGGTTTCTTTGGGTAACCGGCTCGCTGGAAAGAATTCATTCGAAAGGTTACCATCAGGGCCTGTAACCTTCACGTGGAATTGCCCATATTTCCACTGAGTGCCATTAGACTCCTTAACTTCATCAGGATCTCTGGCACAAATAGGAACTAGCTTTTGGGCATCTTCCTTTTCTTTCGTCTTCTTGTTGGATTGTGAAGGCAGCGGAACCTGACCATTATTAGTGTGTCTGTGCCTTTGATAAAAGAATGCCAACTCACATATGCCTGGTACAAGAACTGATCGAACAGCAAGTCCAGACGACGATGCTCCTCTGCGAACGGCACCTGGTTGAGCTCTAAAGGCTCATTGTGGATAACCTGATCAGCCCCCCGAGTGACTTCTCTGATATCGGTGGTCTGGCTATTTTCACCGTCGCCATGTTGGCCTTGCCCTCGGTCATGAAGGTCTGCACATTGGACTTGGCCAAGGTGGCCTCAAACGTGCGTACCGCGCGTAAGACCGGCTGACTCCATGGGACACGCAGGCCAGAGGGCCAATCATGCCACCAGCAAACTTCTCAAAGAGCACCTTGACGCAGCGGCTACAGGGAACCTAGTCACAGTCAGGGCTACCCAGGCGTACCGATAACTGAACAGGACTAACCGGGGGAGGAACCTGGGAGACGACGGTGAGACGGATAGAGGCTTATGGAGAGAGGATGAGGAGATGGATGCCTCGAATAGATAGGAGAGGCGACCAGTGTAAGTGACAAGCTTTACTTATTCACGCTGAAAAGATTTCACTTTATGGGTGAAGCCCCTTGATGGTTTATGGTGACTTTTCCTTCTAGATCACTTTTGTTTCTCTTCACTTAGCTCTACCTTAGCTTATCATTCAAACTGGGGAAGATCAAACCTTGCCCTCTCAGATATGATCTAGTTCCTGCACGGGGATCTTTTGTTTCTTTCCACTAAAATAATGTCACGTCCTACCAAGACTCCTAGCTTACATTTATCTTCCCACATTCTCTGATCTGGAGCAATGGCTCCTACGGAGTCGTGGCCAAGTTCAACTTTTTATCCTGGTGAACTTCAAGGAGGATAAGAAACAGCTCTTGAACCACCAGAAGGGTGACTCATTCAGAGCCCGTGCGGCTAAGATTTTCGAAGACTTCGAGAACCCGCTTGGACAAAGTAGCCATTCTGTCATTGACGGCACGTAACTATGTTCACCATGATCGAGCAACGGATATCTCCAGCACTCCGTCTAAAGGACTACAATATGATATTGTTGATATAGTACAAGTCGAGGATTGGATCGGTCCGATCACCGTCGACTTAACTGTTTGGTCCTGAAGAACTTTGAGCCATATAGAACAGGTCGAGCTGTGAGTACTTCACCTTTGATAATGTCCTTTAGCTGCAGCCACAGCTAACTAGAATAATACATTACCAGCAGGTATTCCCTGAGGTGACCGGGAGTTTGCCTCCTATCTATACTGCCGATGTAATCCCCGCTTTCCGAACTTCGATCCCTCACGCAAGTTCTACCTAGACCTCGAGAAGTTTCGACGCCATTTACTTGGGAATTCATGATGAGGCCGCTCATATGAATTTACATGCTCAAATAGTCATGATAAAAAGGATGGGGATTATGAGGAGTAGCTGCGACCATGAATCACTCGGATTCACTCCTCATTCTTAGACTATTGCTTAACCTCAATAATGTACAGCTGGAGTGGAGAGGATAGGCTGAGTATGGCTGTCACTAATCGCCCGAGTACTGTCTTATGAGATTTCTAGCAGTTGCATCCGTCGTTATGAAATACGCGATATGCGAGGGCGTTGAGATTGGTGTCGACAAGGGAAGTGGATTGATGTCAATCTGACCTCAGGATTAGACTTTTCATTTAATTGTTTTTCGACTAAGGCCACTAGTGGGGACGAAAAAAATAAGAATAAAGACAACAATAACCATAAAAGAGACCCTGGGGTTTAATCTCCTTTGATGACATGTCTTGTTCACAGCTAGTTTCTACTTCGATCCATAAAAACGAGGTAAACTATTGTTAGGTTGCCTGCAGCAGAGATTGCACCATTTAGTACATACATGAACATTGATGTGACGGCTAGATAGTTAGGGCTTCTCCCAATGGACTGAAATAGACACAAACATATGCAGTTGAGGGGAGTTGGTCAAGAGCGCAGAGCTGCTGTCTCTGACACATGATCACATCGGTATACGTAAGAAATTTTAGTAAGACTCTTTTCAATGCTGTGAACGCGCAGCGGACCTAACACGCTACAATTTATATTCTTGGGTTCCGCACTCGTGCTTTATGTACGAAGAGGATATTCCACCGCGTGCCACCACAAACAGATCTGCCAGGCCTTGGTTTACTGTGTCTACCCATTAGTCAAGAAGAGAGTATTAGAAACTCCGTTCAACCATCCCTCGGTAATACTATGATATACGTTCCAAAACCAAAGGAACCCCCGACCACTATCCAACTAGCCGCTCACGTCCAAGCAATGACTCACGCCCAAAAGGAACTCTACAATGGATTCACAATGTTCAAGGACATAGGCGCGGTATTAGTTCTTAAACAAAATTCAGATAATAAACAATATTGCCAAAAAACGAGTGTCTGCGCTATAATGACAGTGACTTCCATGAAGCAATTCCTCAGCAAGTTTCGTTCACCCTCTAGATAGTGGTATCTTCACTATCCACGACCCTTTCACTATCCACGACATCCTCGTAATCCTTCATCCTGTTCCACGATTGCGCAGATCCTAGGCGGTTCATTCATCGTTCGGTTGGTTACTCTCGTTCACGGAAAGCCGCAGCCAGAGCATCGGCAACCAACATGAGTGACCTTAGAACAGGGGGTATCGCAGTACAAGGCATGTCCACAGTTGTACTTGACGCACATCTTGGCAGAGGGTTCTATGGCGGTGTCGGGAAGATAGAAAGTCTTCTGGGCTTGTTTGTCAGGTAACCTGGTAAAGTGGTGTATCTTCTTAGCGACTGGGCCTAAAAGAAGCGGCGTGACTTGGTGAGATATAGGTGGAGGATATACCTGGATACGTGCCTGATAAACACTTTCAAAGGAGGACGTGTATGAGGAAGATGGAAAGGGAGAATGACTGCCTGGAGGTGTCAATGATTTGATCTGCTAAACTGTAAGCATAGAGAGGTAGTGTAGTTATGGGTTGGTGAGGAGCACTCATATATATGGTAAGAAGTGATGGTCTACTAACTGAATCGATATACAAGAAGGAAAAGAGTGTGTCGTCTGATACAACCTGCTGACGGAGTGGAAGGAGGTAGACAACCCAAACTGCCAGCATACTTCCAATACCATCGCTCAAACCAATTTTTATTGATAATATCCTCCGCATGACCAATCCACATTATGCATGGTGCCCGAATCAGCATCCTTATACCTGCTTACCTTGCTCGCGTGAGTAAGGTTAATAGCTGAGCGGAATCCTTCGATCCTGTAGGATTGCGGGATGCATCCGGGCCGCCGAAGGGGCGAGCCTCTGGATTCTAGATTCAGAAAATTAGAATGAATGAAAATACTGATCATCACAGCTGAGAGCCTCTGAATAAGGAATTAATACCACCCCGGCCTATATCCCAGTCTGTTCGCGACAAGTTATCTATCCATCACATGTGACTGCGGATTAGAATTACAGTGCTGTATACTGAATACTCCAGCCAGTCTGATGTACTGGATAAACATCCGATATATTCATATTTTCGGGCTAAAGTAAAATAGGTTCTTCAAAAGAAAGTAAGCAGAGATATGGCCTTACCAGGTCATAGAACTCCAACAGAGCTGAACAATGTATACATCCTCTGTTTCTGTGGTCCATACGCGCCCGAATTCAGCTCCGATCCAGCCGCACCGGTTAACAGGTTGACAACGCGTCCACCCTTTTTAGGCATGGTGCATAGATATAGACACCCAGGACATATCACATGACGTGGGGCACTGCGACAGAGTCCCGGTCTATATCTCGCCAATCTTAAATTAGATTTGTCAGAGGCAACCTTTAGTGCCGTGCACACTGGTATACGTAAGGTGTATCTGACGTGTTCTCTTACGGACTGCTTCCAGCTTGGAAATCACACCTCCGATAAGAGGTTGTCGTTTCCTTTCCTTCTCCCAGTTATATCTCTCAAATGGCAACCTACACTCGGATTTCAGGGAGATGGAAGAGTTGGGATTTAGACTCGAGCATGGGGTTATGGGTCGTTTGAGTAGATTGTTCGGACCCCCCGCTCGAGCTAAAAAAGCATGTCAGTGGCGAACGCCAGGAAACTCTTATGATGAAGCTATCTGAAGAGATTAGATCGATTTGAGCAAGTAGAGGATGGACACATTTCCTACTCTTGGTAGTAAAACTAAGAAATCTCTTTTCCTGAGCAGTTAAACCCGATTGGCCTTGGTCGTGTGCTTATGAAGATGGCTACGATGGACGGCTCAAGATGCATGCAACTTAATCTATTTCCAATTTTATTACTTCATATCGAGAAAGTGATTTACACTGAAGGATATCTGGCCCGAGTTTAAGAAAGTCAACTAAGAACAGAAATTCATGTCGAGATCACCTCCCGCTTGACAGTTCGTACACTTTGATAAATATGTGGTCTAACTCGTGTATGTTAGAAGATATGTCTTCTTGCTCCTCAGGATTACATTCTGTGAGCTGCTTTTTTGGTGTCCTCTCTCTTCTAAAGTCATCGAAACTTTCATACAAGAAAGGTCTCCATGGTTTTCATATCTTGAAATTAAACAATCTAATCTTACGGGAATAGTTGAATTCAGATAGAAAATAAAATGTACTGTATCTTGACACACTCTTTTCCAGAGCACTTACCATTTAATCTTATTACGACAACTTTCTTCCCCTCCCATGCGCCGGCTCTCCAACATACCCAAAGAGGGGCTGCTGACTGCATATAAATTAACAGAATAGGACGTCTAACAATATAAGTATAGTCGCTCGAAGTGCAGATGAATATATGACGAACATTCATTTCCCCGTCACCATGCTACCGATCGCGACCAGTCCCTCCTTGTCAAAGAGAAACCCGTTCTCCTGCCAAAGGGGCAGTACACAACGTGCTAAGCCGGTGGTATTGTATCTTCAAATCTATCATTGAACATTACGACAACCACCTGGCAACACCGAACCTTCTCCCAATTTGTTGAAGTAACCTAGTAATGAAGCCGACCAGGGTCCATCATACTGCATTCTTATGGTTTTCCCAAGCTTCTTACAGTGTTGACTCGTTATAACCTACCTGGGACAAAAGGTAATATTAAACCTATAAATAGTTGCAAATAGGTAAGGTATTCGTATTTAACACTAAACAAGACCCGCTTTACCGCTGGGGGCCAAAGCCATGAGCCCCACAGCTGTAACAAGATTAGAGTTTAGAATGTGCGGCCCCGCTGAGTCCCACAATTCAAACCAAGGTTAAGCTTAATTTGTGGATATAGCGCTTGGATTGCTTGGCACGCAGCGTTTTAGAGTCCTGTTCCCTAGAACACTTTGAGCAATAGTTGGATTTAACGTGACCAAAGGCATGTTTCATTGGCGATGCAAACGGATTCACTCATTCTAAACCTTTCTCGACCGTTCCAGGTATAAAAGGTTCAGAGGCGTGGCCTGTTGTATGGTAAAAACCTCTTAATGAAAATTGGGGTCACGAAGGCTTTTCATCACGACTTCACTTGACTGATTCAAACTGTCATTGGCATTTCCACGTAATTCTCAACATCTCTTTACTGTACACACTAAGCATCATTTTCCAAGATGTATACCATAGCATCGAGCGCCATCAGAAACCACCACCCAGAGAGCATGGAGAAGCTTGTTACACCCCGTAATAGTGGTTCTTCACTTCGACAATTGTACATTACAATAACAATATACACAAATACTCATACCTATCGCTAATATCAAAGATCCTGTCCGTAAAATAGAATACAAAAGCACCGTGGGGTATTGGGCCTGTCATACCATGTTTACCACACATAATCCGACGTCAGCCTCCCAACTCCGCAGGGGCCATAGACCCTTGACCAGGACGAACCTTTGTCGGTGGAAGTTCTGCAATCGGGACAGGCTGCCAAACTGGTTGATACATGGGGGGCTGTCTTGGGACTGGAGCAGGGAGTTCAGCCGGCAGTTCAGCAGGAGCTCGGTGCTTTCGGTACTTAAAGAAATATAACGCGACTAGTAACGCTATCACGCCGATTGCACCAACTCCTACCCCTACACCAATGCCTACTTTGGCGCTTATTGTGAGATCACCGTTTGTCGATGAGGTGGTGATACTGGTGGTTGTCTCGGAGGAGGCGCTGCGGGTGCCGGAGGTCGTTGTTGACGTGGCTGTGGGTGTCGAAGTGGGAGTTGGGGTCGCGAATCTGATGTTCCATCCAACCACGGCAATTGCGCCAACCGTTGAGCTTTTGGATACCGTGGTGGTCTCTGTTTTCCAGGCAGTTTTGTCGCTATAAGGGGCTGATGCGTAAGTAAGGGTCATACCGGAGGAGACGTCGGATAGGCAGTCTCCATTGACTTTACCTGGCGTTCTATTTGCCAGATAATATCCTCTGAAGTGACGTGTCAGATGACACTGTCCATCTAGAAAATCAAGCGATGCATCAACTCACGAAGGACAGCACATGGCTAGCGTGCTAGAACCATTTTTGACAGAAGACGCAACGGTGGAGAAGTTCTCGGGGCATGTGAGAGGGCCAATGCTGACTGCTGTATGCTCGGAACCTCCACCACCTAACGCTCCTTGCTCCCACCAGGTTGTTACCGCTGGGGGTGCACATCTCACATTCGTATCAATATCTAGTCCGTAGCCAGGGTCCCAGGCTACTAGACTTGGTCCATTCAAGCGAAAGTAACTTGCACATCCTGAAGGGGGGAGCCACGCTGTGGTGAGAGGAATAAATGATGTGACTGTGCCATCGCTCGTCTCAGCTGGATACAGCGTGACCGACATTCGGCCTGGGTCACGCAGATGCCTTCTCCCAGAACACTGTCGTGGACTATCCGTTGAGTGGACGTGCGAAGAGAAATTATTTGCTGTTGTGGATGACTTATGGCAGACTTTTAAAGTCAAAATTGGCTCAGGAAGTCATACTCCGAACGGGATATAGTATATAACATCAGCGCGGAAGGGGTTACCAGGCTGACAGGTATCAACAAAAGGGGGGCGGGGGCTTATCGGGTCAGAAAATAAAGAAAATAGTCGTCTCAATGCCAGGCGGCTAGAAAGCTCTTTTGGAGAGTCAGAGATCCCTCGATTGAGCCTAGTTTTCTTAGACCGGTATAGAGCCAATGCGGTGCAGGCGCTACACGTCTCTCGGTGCTGTTTCTACTAATATCTCAGGTGCGACAACATAGTCCAATGATCGACAAAAGACCCAAAACCAGGGGAAAACCCTTGTCACGCCACAGTAACACTAGGGCTAAGTGCCAATCACATCCAAGCATATTGGACACTCGGTAAAATGGTAGAGTGGGACAAGTCCCTCGGCGTTCATTCCTTCGGTTGTTCTGTTTGTTTCCTACTCCACAGGCCCCTATTTGACTGCCCCAAGCCCCAATCCCTCCCATCAGACATCCAGTCAGAAATAATGTCATCAAAGGTTGTTCGGCGGAAGCAAAAGCGTGTACAGTCACAGAAACCCAGAGCTTCTCGATGGTGTCCTTCGCTTGGCTTGAGCTGGAGTGGTAAATGTGTATTTACCAGCTTACTAGCCCTAATAATAGGAAGACACGTTCAAACCAGAAGCTGGGGAACGTCTTTGGACTTTCTTCGACCCATCGACAAAGACAGATATTGGTCTAGTCACCGGTAGAAGGTCAAAGACTCTTTCGTGATTAGTTGGGATGCTTACGCTAAGTATGCCTGGGGTAGGTTTTCTCCTGATATATGCTTCGTCGTGTTGTCTCAACAGTATCTGGAAAGGCCAGTGGACCAACTTGCGCGAATAAATATCACTGATGCCTCGAACAGGGCAGGATCGCTTTCATCCCATCTCTAAAACTGGGTCACAAATGAGCCCCAGCGGTCTAGGATGGATCATCGTCGACAGCCTAGATACATTGATGATTATGAATCTGACCACGCAGATTTCCGACGCCCGCAAGTGGCTTAATCGTGACTTGACTTATAATCAAGATCAGGATGTGAACACTTTTTAGATGACCATCCGCATGCTTGGGGGGCTCCTGTCTGCTCATTACTTGTCCACTGTGCTTCCAGACGTTTCCTCCCGCCGGGACTATATATATCTGTCCAGAGCTGTCGATCTAGCGGATCGGCTGCTTGGTGCATATGACTCCCCATCAGGGATCCCATATGCCAGCGTTAATATTGGGACCGGAAAAGGCCTTCCTCTCATGCAGATGGTGGCGCTTCATCTACGGCTGAAGTCACCACACTCCAACTGGAGATGAAATATCTAGCCCACCTTACCGGTAAAGAGGTATACTGGCGTAAGGCTGAACACGTCATGAAGGTTATATATAGATGACCATCGCATGCAGGGTGGCCTTCTCCCAATCTTTGTGCACCCAGATACTGGATACTTCAGGTACAAAGAAATTCGTCTTGGAAGTCGCGGGGATTCATACTATGGTATACTCTCATGGCAACCCTTTAATTGGAAGAGGAAGGGGCTGATTTGAATACAGAATACTTAATCAAACAATATTTGCAGACTTCCGGACAGGAACCAGTTTACCGTGAGATGTGGGAAGAAGCATTGGCCGGGATACAAAAGCATTTAGTGACCTGTACAAAGCATTCAAAGCTTCAGTTTATTGCTGAGCTGCCACATGGCATAGGTGGACCATTATCCCCTAAGATGGATCATCTTGTCTGCTTCTTACCGGGCTCCATCGCGATCGGCGCGACTGAAGGACTGACTGAGAAGGAGGCGCGAAATCTACCCGGCTGGAATTCTCAGAAAGAGCAACAGATGCAACTGGCACGGGAGCTTATGAAAACATGCTGGGCGATGTATGCAGTCACGGCCTCTGGTCTAGCTCCGGAGATTACCTGGTTTGAGGTCGACGAGGCCGATATAGGACCATCATCTCGTTCACCTCCCATGGCTAGAAGTAACAACGACAAGTCCTCTTGGGAGCAAGACTTGAATATCAAACCTCTGGATGAACATAACCTGCAGCGACCAGAAACGGTTGAGAGTCTTTTCTTGATGTATCGTGTGACCAACGATCCCATCTACCGAAAGTGGGGATGGGAGATCTTCAAGGCGTTCAAGGAACACATGGTAGTGAAAGATGGCGAAGGATACACATCCTTGCAGGATGTCACCAAGGTCCCCACACCACAACGTGATAATATGGAAAGCTTTTGGCTGGTAAGACGCACAATCTCCGGCCATAGCCCGTGGAGTTCGGAGTTAGGTAGTACTAACTCATTATAGGCCGAGACCTTGAAGTATTTATATCTCCTTTTCTCTCCAAAGGAATTTCTCCCGCTCACTGAAGTGGTTTTCAACACCGAAGCCCATGTGCTACCCCGGTTTAATCAGATCAAATTCCAGAGAGGCTGGAACCGTCGGGAACTTTGATGTCTTGGAGCAAACCTTAGTGACCACCGATGTGAATGATATCGAAATATAAGCAATAGTATGGTATTCTGTGTTTTGGTCTTCTTTTTCTGTGTTGCCCTTTCCTCGTTTCATCTCATTTTGGAATATTTGCTATGCCCTGTTCAAGATGAGTTACTAAGTTAGTCTGTTTGTTACAATCGTCACACAATGTATACAGCATGATTGGCACGGATATGCCTTGAGAAGAGAATTTTTGGACCAAAAGAATCTAGCCATCAGTCAACGCCGGCACCTTGATATCCGGTTTCTCAAAAACGGCCTTCCAGTGGGCCCGGACGGTGTCACAAAGTCCACTTTTAGACTTCCAAGTCTCAAAGCCGGATTCCATTGTGCACGCTACAGACATAGTCTCCTCCCAGAATATACGCTCAGCATCAAACCCAAGCCGCCTCATAGCCTCTGGTGGATAAGTCCACAGCCTTGTTGGACTTCCATCAAACCCCTGCAGCTTCGGCCCCAGAAGCTCCTTCCCTGGGTTGAATTCTGGAGCACCAGCATGAATAAAGTAGACACGAGGCGGCTTCGCCACGGACGGATCCCGGACTCGCCATTTCCCTTGGCTTGTCAGATCATAGTCCTGGATCGGATCTGCTTGGGCGTATCCTGCATTGATCGCGGCCTGGGAATTTCCGGGCTTCAGATTTCCGAGATCAACCACGGTCTCACTGACGGCGTAAAAGCTCTGGTTTAGAGCAATCGCCGCGTGGAGGAAGGTGTCTTTGTCGCCTGCGCCCGGTGCGCCTTGCCCGAGTAGCGAGTAATAGTAGTTAGGTCCATAGTAATTATAGTACGCAGCAAGGAGCAAGCTGCGGGTATGAGTTGACTTGGAGACAAACATTATCCCGGCTTCGGTAGCTTGTCGGGTTGTAGAAGGGGGTTCGGGCTGACGCGAAATGTTGAAATATACCGGGGCGGCTGTGTTGGCCCAGAAGTCTGGCCAGGTGACCAGGCCGGTGGATGCGAAAGGTTCAGACTGGAGGAGTGCCATGGGGTCATGCAGAGGAACGCAGTCGGCATCCAGCCATAGGAACTTCTCAAAAGAAGAGAAAAGCATGGCGAAGGACTTGATCTGAAACCCTTCTATGGGCTGGATGCTCTTGGTCTCATTCCAATCTGCCAGTATCTCAGAGAGCACCAAGCACTTTGCCCCCAGCTGGGGTAAAACCACCTCGCAAATATGCCCTTCATACTCTGTCCGATCCTTCATGAAGAGTTCCACTGGCAAAGTCGATCCCGTCCGGCGCAGCAACGATAGAGACACCACGAAAGTAGGCAAATATGTGCCTCCGGCCGATGACACTATGCCTACTGTTCCCGGAGCGAAAGCATCACCGATGTCTAAATTCTGGATGGCCTGAACAAAGCCATCGTGGGCTGATTGCATGGGCTGTAGTATTTCATCCACGTTGGTAAGGAGATTTGGGCGAGGGGTCTCGTGTATTGCGTCAAATCGTGGGAGACCTGGGCTGCCGTTCTGGATCGGTTTGGGACAATCGGGCACATACTTTTTCAGTAAAGGATGCAGATGCTGCCATAAGCGAGACCGTCTCTCTTGTAGTGGACGTACTAGATTTGGAGGCTCCTTATGCCAGAAATAATATACACTAAGGAGGCAGAAAGCGGCCAGGAAGGCCGCAACGATGGTTCTGCGACGGGACAACATTCTGCCGGAGGAGCTGAGGCATGGACAGAACCCAGGAAAGACGCGACCAGAGAGAGGGAAATCATAAGGAGGCTGAAGTGACAGGGGACCGTGTGTTATATCACACGCTAAACACGTCTTGTTGTTGACCGGTGCAAGCGTAGACGCCTGTGGCTGATCACCTCGGTCTCCGTTCTTGTTTCTGATAGGGTTCAGTCCCACCCTAGGAAGCAACGATGCTCTCCCGAAAGCTTCGGCCTGTCCGCTATAATTCAATTAATTTGCTCTCAATGTAAACCCCAAATGCTGCTCAGCCGGAAGATCTCCTATGCCAGACTTATCATCAGTCAGACAGAATTCCCTAGGCAATAAAATATGTATATCTATTTGACCATTGAGACTTTCTAAAGAACTAATAAATTGAGGTAATAAATACTTACATATATATATGTTATAGCTGTGTAGAAACACCCTTCAACATAAGGATATTTAAGCATACAGCTACCAGATAAAGATATTGCGAAATGTGCTTTTAAAAACATCGAGGTGTACTGTAAAACGAAGATTCAAGGGAAGCTTTTGAGGTAGAAATATACCTCCGTCCTGAACCCGCAAAGGCTTTAGCTGATATGCCGCAGTTCCCTGAAGTCCCCTGGTAGACTCTGGTGGCTACATGTTCTAACCTAGGTCCTAGGTACAAGTTCCGGAAATGAAGGGTGACCTGTAGCAGTGGTGCAGTCAAGAACATGATGGAAGGGTGTAGAAGGATTTACTGACATAGTCCATCTCAGTAAACCAGCAATGGATAAGGACAAATTGTTTTCGTATGTTAAATATTTGATATTATGTGACAAAGTTACACGCAGGGTGGAGTCATTCAGCGTCTAGGTGCAGCATTTCCAGGGTAGTAGACCAGAGCCTTGTCGCACCGTTCTCGTCATAGGCCCATGGAGCATAGCCCGGTGCAAAATCTCCTTTACTTGGATCGTGCGGCTCAGCAATCTGGCAATTGTCTAGATACCTGCCTCCCTGGCCTTCTAGCTCTCTTGCCACGGATGCCCACACAGTCGTGGCTGCTCCTTGCTCAGGGCTCTTCCAGTATCTTGACAAGACATCGTTGTCAGCCCAGTTAGCCTTCTGTTCATCTGTGACATGGCGGAGCAGTTCTGTTTGAATCCCACCGGGGTGCAGGCTAAAGGCATGCAGCCCCTGGGACCCGTAGCGCCTCTCAATCTCGTTGGCGGCCCACACTAACGCGGTCTTGCTCTGGCCGTAGGCCTTCCACGGCTCATACTCCCCACTGAGACTGATATTGTCGAAGTGGACAGGAGAGATTCGGTGGGCGCTTGAGGCAACAATAACGACGCGAGAGGCGAAGTCAGGCGTGGAAGAAGCCAGCAAGAGGTGCCTCAGCTTGTAAAAGAGTAGGAAGTGTGCAAGGTAGTTACTTCCGAACTGTGTTTCAAATCCATCCACTGTTCGGCCCTCTGGGCATGCCATCACACCGGCATTTTCGACCAGGACATTCAATGTCGGGCTTTTCGACGTAAATTCCTCAACACAGTCCTGAACAGATGCAAGGGAGGTGAGGTCCAGATGCAGGATATGGACACGGGGACTGTCAATGATGTCACTCAAGGCTTCCTTGACTTTGTTGATATCCCGTGCAGTCAGATAGAGAGTGGCACCCGTCTTGTAGAGCGCTCGGACGGTGGGGATACCCAAGCCCGATGAGCAACCTGTGATGAGGATAACCTTTCCGGCAAACGCATTTTCAACGCCTTCGTCCTTAACAATCTCCAGCGCCGTTGGACGGGCATCTCCAGGGCCCTCGGGGCGTTCGTGTACCGCAGAATATCGTGAAGCCATTACGGTTGGGGGGTGAGTGCAAACCTTGGGTAACAACAGGCCTGAGCATGTAAAGTTTTCGGGCTAGGGAGATATATGAGATTTGGGCCTTTTTAATTGCCTAGTAACAACCTAGAAAGCACAATCATGATGTCAGGGCTTTTGAGATTGTGTCATATGGTTTCAACCGGTGTTTGGTTGTGCTTAACGTTTCGGCCGACGAGCTTGAGGCATTTATCGGCGCCGAAACGTACCGCCGATGGCTGAACCGAAGGGAGAAAAGTTTAAAGCGTCTGTTTTATGTCAGCCGTACCAGGAACTAGCGAACTAATTAATCGGGCTTGTTCTCTCTGGTTCGGCATCTGGTAAGTCCGAATAGGGAAAGCCGAACTACTTAACCTTAAACAACACGGGATATCCAAGTTCGATCCTGATCTAGATTTCCCCAGATCATCTGGAGCGCGACGAAGATGCATCGCGTACCAGTATAGAAACGAATAGTCTCTCTTGCTTTGAGAGGCCGTGTTGTAATTTAATTTTCTCTCTTTCGGCGTTTGTCGCAGCATTGAAGAAGGCACTGTGTCTTGCTGTACGTCGCCAGTATATACCAGATGGACCTTATATGTAAAGATACCGAATGACCGCGACCTTTAAACTATATCTCAGCCAGTCTGACTGAAGTTTGAGACTGGTCGGCTATTCCAACTGATTCGATTGTACAATTCCCGCTTCCTCAGGGGCAGTCGCGTATGAAACGGAATGGGCCTTAATAGCAACGCGAAAGCAAGCCTCATTGCTGATAGTAATTGTGGGCCTCTCCTTTTCTAATCTCGACCGCGCCCTGGCAGACACTTCCATGTCTGCCAACAACAATACGACCATGCCGTCTGCCCGGCCTCGTCGAGCCCGGCGTGCCCCAATGGCTTGCGCACGCTGCCATGTCCGCAAAGTTCGATGCGATGTAGCCTTTCGGGGCTCGCCATGCACGAATTGTCGTCTCGACGGGTGTGAATGTCATGAAAGGGAGCATAAAGAATCAAATACACCGCGGAGGCAACCACATCGACACCGCGCATCCTATCTCGTCCATTCCAAAGTGGAGCAAACTCGCTCTAGCGCAGATACCCGATCGATGCGAGGGAGCTTGTCCTCTATCCTATCCCACGGCCCCCGCCATGATAAATCAGAAAACGGTAGGTATTGTTGCGTCCCGCTCTGGTCGCGTTTATTAATATATTTACTGGCTAGGTATATACTCGCAGCTACCGTTTGCTTACTACGGCTTCCTCAACACATCTACTCTGCAGCGCCTGGATGAAACACATATCAGATTTCTGGAGGAAAAGGGCTGCCTGCATTTACCACCCAGAGTCGTGATGGATATCTTCCTGCAATACTACTTTTTATATGTCCATCCATGTCTCCCCATACTTGACCAGGCTCAATTTTTGTTTGATTATCGCCACCCAGAACAGTCCACATGTCAGTACTCGTTGCCTTTGTTGCAGGCGGTGCTCTGCGCGGCTGCTGCTGTAAGCGACCAGGGCTTTATTCTAGATTTTGATGCCAAAACGCTGACGATGTTCTAGTTTGTGCCGACTGATGTAGGAACGCGCTGGGGGTCGGTGTCTATTGTTTCTACTCGGAATGAACTCTACCAAAAGGCTAAGGTTCGTGTCCCCAGATGAGATGCTTCCTGGAACCAATTCTAACCTCTACCAAGCTACTCTATCATTCTGGTATGGAAAAGGACCCTTTGGTTCTTGCACAAACGGCACTGCTGCTGAGTCTTTTCGACTGTAGCATGGACGGAACTGGTAGTTCGGTCTGGTTGTCTCTGGCGATCGGGCATGCAAAGGCTATAAACGCTCACCAGTTTGGTTGTCTGACATTGGACGCCTCTGCAGACAGACATAATCTCAAGAGACTCTGGTGGTGCTGTATAGTTCGTGATCGGGCAGTCTCGTTGGGGATGCGTCGACCAATCCAAATCACTCCCGACTTAACTCCCGTAGGCGCAAATGGTGCCTTGTCACTTCAGGACCTGCAGAGGCGTCAAAACCTGTCCGAGGTTTATTCATACGAGGTGCAGTGTGAGCTACATAAGATATTCATTCGACAGTGTCACCTTGCGGTCATAGTGACAGACTTGCTTATGGTATTATATCCAGACCCCAGGGAAAGCTTACCAGAAGCGCCTAGTTCTAGCTCTGGCCCGTGGGAGCAACTAGGAAGGTTTGAATTGAGGTTGTCCCTTTGGCATACGGAATTCATAATCGCCAGTGAACATGACTTGCCTGTTAAGCATGACTCAATCGCTCTTTTGCTCTCCCTAACGTCAATATATTATCAGTAAGCTTAAGGACCACGCTGTCCAAAGAACCTAAATTTACCGATTCTTACAGAGCAACACGAATGGCTATGTGCAGCTACTCCACAAGATTGGTCTGCTGTTTGCACACTACCCCGGCGCGTGAGAATACCCTGGAGTATTATGGAAATGAGCTTCGAGACGCGGTAACTCAAGTTACTACAGAAATAAGTGACTTGATCGAAGCTGACCTGGCAATGTTTGTTCCCAATAACTTGTACGTTTCCTACCTTACTGTCTTACCGCTCATGGTCTACGATCTATTTCTGGAAACGATTTTGGGTCAGTCCACCTATACCATATCTAACATTGCTCCACAGAATGCAGTTATTCCTCCTGCCGATGATCCTATGGGGCATCAATTTAGTCCTGTCCCCCACGCCGCTCCTACTGGAGGAAAGCACGAAGAACCTCTCACTCTTTAGGGCCATGAATCATTTCTATGGCTTGCGGGTTGATGTCAGGCCCTTATCAGTTTTGGTCAAGCACACGCTTGATTTTATAAAGCCGAAGATCATCGCGAACGCTCTCGGGGCGTCCGGCGCTACACCTTCTTGCTTCTCTGACTTCTTCCGGCAGGACCCACAGAGCTACTGGGAATTGTGTCTTTACCTCGAGCGTTTATTAGCCGACAAGGTGGGCAGGGGCCGTGTAGATGATCTGTCCACTAGTACGCCGACTCAGGAACCTGAAATGGTTACTCCGATCCAGCCAAATCCATCGTGTTTGGACACACAGGCACACAGCCTTTGCGTGATTATCCCGGAAGATCCACCCGACCTCGAGCCTTGGGACATACTGAGCAATGTTGAGCAGGCCGTAACAGATATTCCCAGTCGCCAACAGCAGGGACTACAAACCGACTTCCAAATTACTCAAGATTTTAAGATATTTCATGATGCTTATCCCATTCCATATGTATAACTTACCCCATCTATGTACAGGTTTTAATTTTGGTGTCCAAAGTTTGGATCAAGAATATAATGGATTAGCTGTTGCAATCTTATAACTGTAATGTGTTCTCCAGGTCTCAACATGGCAGACTAGCCTTCAGACCAACACGATGGCCACAGCCTTTAATTTCTTGTCCTTTCTGCCATTGCTTTAGATCCGCGTCTTCCATAACAACAGCATTACCGAGCCGCCGCAGCTTAGGCAGCTCGCGATCGTCTATATGCCAATTCTCCAAAATCTAGTTCGCAAGAGTATACCCTGGAGATCTCAAGAAATATATGTAATGGTCTGGAACATCATATGTGCGTACAGGAAGACACAACAAGAGCAACAAACAACAAACAAGATTGGCCAATCTAACACCCGTAGGTATCGGCTGGTAGGGGGCATCGGTGGGCGACGGGGTGGAGTGAAGTCATTTATGAAACTGAACGAAAAGGCCACTGCATAACGCCTGGTGTTTGACCGTTAACCACCATATTACCATCAGTATAGCATCCTATAATAGGCCTTTGACCATCCTCGCTAATTACCACCGCCCGATATTGGTATTCTTTGTGGATGGTGGTACCGTATACTCTCAAGGTCACCGTCATGAGAATATAGTGACACGAATGTAATCCGATCAAAGGATTCTATGAAAGTAAAGTTCGCATAACCGACATCCTTGGCTGTGACCATCAGGTAGAATGGAGCCCTCTCTATTCCAGTGACACGCCATCAGGCTGCACTTCATCCTCACACTGCAAGCCGACTGTAGTATTAGAGCTGCTGCCAAGGAAGCTCGCTTGGCTAAAGTTTGGGCTGGATACCTGCAGATCTACAAGTTGGTCATCTAAGGGATCCGGGAACATCTGGATTAAGGCCTCCATATCAACGTCAAATACTGTGCTGCTGGAAGCAACCGGCGACGGGTCTAGACATTGCTTTTAGTTTGGACTTTTTAGCGCGCAATTACGTGGCTCACGATACTCACGCGATAGCTCAGTTATGGCGTTCACAGCCATCAGATTTCGGACTAGCTGCTCAGATCGTGTGAGGGCTGGGTTCACCGAGCTTATTTCGTTCAGCATGCTAAGTGTTGTTGTAAGCATATTATGGCTCTGGCCTCCCCGATGTAGGGCGGCATCTCTGACATGGATGGTACACGCCACATAAGCGCAGTATCCTAAGAGATAGGGGGCCTTGTACAGCGCAAAGGACTCCTTCCACCTTTCAATGATGGCTGTAATCCTGCTTGCTGCAGTCGAACATGCTCTCCAGGAATCGACCGGCGGGGACTTGGCGCGCAAGTTGCTATTGGAGACAAAAGGACGATGCAATAGAATGATGAGGGCATGGTAGGTACTATGCAGGATCATGATATTTGGAGTGACGAGCTTCTGTGCCGTGGTCTTGTCTGTAGACCATGGCTGGAAGGCCACGCAATCCGGCAGGTTGAAGTACCAGCCACAGAGCGCGTCGTCCAGTTCTTGTAGGGTTATTTGTGGTGTGGCCGGCTTAGCGCCAACTACATAGAAGTGGTTGATGATATCGGCCATGAGGTTTGACAGTAGACAGAATTGCTGGAAAGCCGATATCATGAAAGTAGGGACTGGAGGCGGCGATTGGATTGGGTAGGTACTACACTGAGGGTCTATGTAGGGGCTCCAGCACTCCAACTCCTCCATGGTATCACGGAGCTTAGTAGAGACATGAGTATCTCGTAGATGGATGGCCACCGGCCGGCCAAAGTATAGACACTGTAATTTGTCCGAGATGAAGGCTGCCCAGAATGCTCTGCGGCGGATCTCAACATCTTCCGGATACAAATCAGGAACCCGGGTGTCGAGGTGCAATCCAAGGTCGAATGCCATTCGAATGGCGAGACCCGTGTTGATCCAGCTCTTGGACATTTCACCACGAGCGACATATACTGAGCCCAGGTGTAGCAAACCTACTATTGTCGGAATTGAGGGGTTTTCCAACAGCGAATCCAGATAAAACAGTTCTTGGCACCTCCGCAGGATCGGTTGCCAGCGGTCTGGGCCAGTGAAGGGTCATCTCGCACTTCTGTGCGGCCCGAGAATTTAGAGCCGGAGGCAAATATAGCGTTCAGCAGGAATCGTGAAAAGTATGGACCCCCTGAAACCCAGTCTCGCGTGAACGCAGGCCGATATGTGAGAAGGAAACTATGATGTTGGCGATTCCAATGGACGTCTAGCAGATGCATGGCAAGGTCCGGTGGAACCCCGTCAAAGTCCGCGTGGTTTCGCAGTTCGTATTCCTTTTGGCGCTGAATCACAGCATTCGTAATGAGCAGGTTCCGCACGAACTCAGGCGGATCGCCAGGAAGCTGAGATGTTTCCAAGCTATTATGCAGGCCTGATGTAGGCCCGAAGACGCCGATGCGACCTTGATCATCCGCCGAGACGAAGGTCGAGGTTTCTAGCTCGTCATCAGATGAAACACTCTTGCATCTTTCTGTAGGTGGCTTCTGGAGACTTCTGGTGTGAGTCAGATCCTCATTCAATGTCATCTGGCCACTACCACGCCGCTCTTTCGGCCGCTCTTTGGGCCGCTCCTCCTCCGAGTGATGCAGTGGTACATTCGGCCGCGCGAGGGCCTCACGAAGTAGTAGAGCCCGTGTTTGTACATCGGCATCCTTCATTTGGATCAAGGTTGTCTTGAACCATGCGACCTGTGCCTCCAGCATCCGGATGGTCGTTGCAGATGGCCTAGACGCAGTAAGACGGGGCTTGCATATAGACACACACACACGCGCAGAGAGAGAGGGATGGAGAGAGAGGAGTCTGACCTTGGCCGCGGAATAATACGTGTGTAAACACAGTCCCGCTTGTGAGTTTTGCATGCCCCACAGGACGGTGTTTCCTTGTTACATTTTACCTACGGCGAATACATTAGGAGGTGACTTGTGGGTGTGGTAGGATCAGATTGACTCTGGCACCTTTCTTCCCCGGCAATTATCACAGGCGCGTGTTTCACGCCTTGGACCTTGAAAACTCATCTGGGGCTGTTCGAATGCAAGGATGCCGTGGAACGGACAGTATGTGTCCGAGGAGTTGACGGCAGACGGAGTATTTGAGCCCGGAACCAGTGTGTGGAGTGCCGATCGAAAGAGGCAATCGCCTACTTTTTGTGCCGATTGTAAGAATTGGCTTGGCCTGTTGCTCTCCCCAGCAGGGCTCCATGCTGTTCGGAATAGCACTGTGGGGTATGCGGCCGATGGCAAGTTAGATCGGCAATGTGTATATCCTCCACCTTGGGCCATTGATAGTTGACTGCATGGCTGTGGCATTTTAGGTCATAGCACGTGAGTCTTTCTACTCCTAGTTCATTGTGACAGTGCTAATTGCTCTATTCGCAGCGTGTTCCTGTGTATCCCTTGTCCAATATCCACAAGAATGGACGCACCACCATCACCGTTGCGGTCTCTCGTAGCAGGCTGCCTGGCGGGTGCTATGGAAATAGGTGGGATTGACCCTTCATCATCCAACACAGTTCATTCGATACCCATGCCTCCCTGGTTATCGCAATCCACCATAACCCGTTCTCACTGACACAAAATTACCAGCTATAACTTACCCAGCCGAGTGTAAGTGCCTAGCTCTAAAGCGTTGCGAGCCAATCCACTTAAATTCATGCTGATGCTGACAGGACGACAGTTGCCAAGACCCACTCACAGTTGAATCGGAGACTTGGGGAATCAGCAAAGCTGCCTTGGCCTCCTTTTGGTCGCGAGTGGTATACTGGCTGCACAAGTGCGATTATCGGTAACGCTGCCAAGGTTGCTATCAGTAAGTCTAGTGGAAGCCAGACAGTTAACTAGACTAACTGAGCCCTTTTGGCTAAGGGTTTACGGCGTACGAGCGCATGAAGTATCTGCTACAGGATGAGAAGGGGCAGCTCACTCCGATAAAAGTGTCCATTGCCGGCCTTGGAGCTGGGTTGATCGAAAGTGTGCTAGCAGTAACCCCATCAGAAAGTATAAAAACTTCTCTGTATGTCAGTAGAATACCTCAACTCTGGCTTGTGCTGATTATATATAGGATCGACGACCGGAAATCGGCCCGGCCGCGTATGAACGGGTTGGTGCATGGAGTGGGTGTCATCTACCGTGAAAGAGGCATCGCTGGCTTCATGCAGGGACTCGTACCAACCACTGCGAAACAAGCCGCAAATTCGGCTACTAGATTCACTGCGTACTCGACCATTCGCGACTTGTGGCAGAGGCAATTGCCCCCCGGCCAGAAGGTGGATACAGTTGCGACCTTGACTATTGGGGCATTGGCGGGTCTAATCACTGTCTATGTCACCCAACCCATCGACACTATCAAGACCAGAATGCAAAGTATTGAGGCTCGGGGGGCCTATAAGAACAGCTTCGACGCCGCGGCCAAAGTTGTGATGAATGAAGGCTTCGTCCAGCTTTGGTCCGGCGCGGTACCGAGGCTAGCAAGACTTACGGTACGTGTGTCTTCACCCCAGGAGTATTTCCATTGCTAGTCATGGCTGTAATAGAACGTGACAGCCACTGGGTATAAAGTCGGTGCTCTAACGCTATAGTTCACAGGTCAGCGGAGGAGTAGTGTTTACAGCCTATGAAAAGATCATCGAATTCTTCGGCTGGCTGGATCCGCAGAGCCAATGGATCTAGATCCATAATACACCTGGAGACACATGATGCTAATATAATATGACTGACGTTATTAGCAACGGAATGTGCTTCTGCTCAGCGGGACTTGGCTTTCAAGTCAACCTTTCCTGACGCATCACACTTGCTATTCGACCTGTCAGGGAACTCCAGGGTCTGGAACGATCCCAAATCCTCAAGTATGTACTAACTAATTCCATTTCCATGAGCTCTGTACATACTGTATTTGACTATGAAATATAATCCAGGTTGTGGGTCGGCAATCCATATTAGTTTCTGCCTTGAGGTTCGGCTATCCCAGATAGGAAATCGGCAAGAAGATTAAATAGCCGGCAGCAGCAATAATTGGCCCAGATCAGCACTAGTTTTGTGTATACCGGAATTATTCTAGATGCCCTAACCCGAGCAGATAATTAACCTGAGTAGCTTCTGTGGCCGTCAACCTCTATTAAAGTCCTGTCTAGTGCGTGGAACTCCTCGCTTTACATTTTAAAATCTGCTTTACCATTCAAGACAATCGAGGCCACTCCTAGCAGGCAGCACGACTAGCTTTTGCTTAGAAACCTCGAACTTCTATGACCGAAGTTTGTAACCAGAAACACGTTCAAAGGTATTACCCCTATGACCCGCTTCTGAACCCGGTGCTAACAGCATTGCTCCTATTTAGTCATTCTCTCCCGGTCTACCACAGTATCGCCATTATGACTCAATATCAATCCGAGTTTTTAGTGAGCATTCCCGACCGCCCCGGGGTACTCCCAGTTCGCATGTCCCTTCGTCCTAGGCACCTGGCGAAGTTGGGTCCTCGTGTCGAAGCTGGACAAGTGGTGTTTGGTGGCGCTATGCTCTCTCGTGAACCAGCCAAAGGCGAGGGCCCAAATGTAACTGGAAGTGTGATGCTCATCAAGGCCAACAGCGAAGATGAAGTTCGCCAGATCATTCTGGATGATGCATATGCAGCGGATGTCTGGGACTTGAGCAAGGTCACAATAACGCCATTCAAGTGTGCTGTGCGTACGGCAATTTGAAGGAAACATAGTGACGTGTCTTAAGGTAATTCTATCTTCGGATGGAGGGATACAGATCCGAATACAGCTAGAGACATCAAAACTGTTATGGAGGCTGCGTTGCTGTTGTCTTGTGTCGTCAACTTCAATATGTAGGCTAGAATTGACCCTGTTTAATGGCCCAGCGTGGTTCCTTTCCTTGAGAACAGTTCAAAGTTAATACCGATTGAGGACTGTATACATAACGATCTGAGCAGCATCCAGCTGGACGCCATCACCTTACCACATACTGCTCCCCGTCATAAATGCGGACACAAATACAGGCCAATAGCCAAAGCCTGTCTACATGTCATCCCCACGACCATGGTAGATTCAGAGCATTCATTAATATTGCTTGACGAGGGTAGACTTTCGACGAGTGGGATGACGTGGTTGAGCGTTACCATCCCCTATGTCGAGTCCATTCGTCTTGGTAAAGTACTCTGGTACGATTCAGCTTCTCGACATTCTTCGAAGGGCAGAGAGGCATTAGGCACACACGCATCCGGACAGAAAGAAAGAGATAAACGTTAGAGCTATCGGATTTTTCCTCGCCGCTATTGATTGAGAATACACATTCATTGATCACGCCAAGATCCCGATTATCCTACTTGTACACCTAGCATCACTACAGCAAGACATTCACGCTCTTTATCTCTGTGAATGACAATAGTTCCTCCAGGCACTCCTCCTTTCCTACTCCAGATTGCTTCGCTCCTCCGAACGGGACACCGATAAAGTGTTTAGACACCTGATTAATCCAAATATAGCCGGCCTCGATATGTCTTACGATTCTCGTCGCCCTCGAGATATCACGGGTAAAGACAGAAGCTGTAAGACCATAAGCGGTATCGTTAACTGTTTTGATAAGTTCCTCTTCATCAGACCATTTGAAGATAGACATGATGGGTCCGAAGATCTCTTCTTTGGCGATACGCATATGTGGCTGAACGTCGGCGTACACGGTCGGTTCGACCCAGTAACCAAGCTCCATACCGGGAAGATGTTTTGGGATCTTGCCTCCTGTGATGAGGCGCGCGCCCTCCGCATCCGCCGAGAGAATATATGACAGAACCCGCTCCTGTGCCGCTTTGTTAATGAGAGGGCCCATAGTGGTGGACATATCTGTCGGAACACCTGGTTTGAACTCTCTTTCGATGAATGATTTGACCTTTTCTATGACCGTTTCATAATGCGATTCGTGCAAGAAGACACGGGAGGTCGAGCCACAAGACTGCCCTGCCCAAGTGTAGTTCATCCCCCGCGCAACACCTTCGGCCAGGGCATCCACGTCGGCATCTGGAAATGCTAGCAGCGCGTTCTTGCCCCCAAGCTCCAGGAGGGTTGGCTTCAGCGTGGCTGCGGCAGCCTGCTGGATGGCTCGACCGGTCGGGACGCTTCCGATCAAAGTAATCTTCTTCACCAGTGGGTGCGTCGTCAAGGCCTTCCCACACTCGATCTGGCCAGGCAGGATATTTAATACACCGGGGGGGAATACAGGGCCCAGGATCTCGGCCAGACGGAGGCACGATAGGGGCGCCTGATCTGGGGTCTTAACTACCACCGTGTTGCCTGCAGCCAGCGGGGCTGCTATTTTCGAGCCCGTGAATTGAATGGGATGGTTGAATGCCATGATGCGTCCCACGACGCCCAATGGCTCCCGCACGGTGTAGTGGAAGGTATCGTCCGATTGTGGGATGGTCTCGCCTTTCAGCATCGGGATTAATCCTGCGAAATAGTCGAGTGACGTAGCGGCGACTTTCGCATCACTCAGCATCTTTCCCAGTGGGTTCCCGGTGTTCAAGGAATCAATCCATGCAAGCTCATCGGCATGTTCACGGAGTAAGTCCGCGGCGCGGCGCAGGCACCGGGCTCTTTCGACTGGAGGCGTCGTCCGCCAGCTCAGGAACGCTTGATGTGCCGCATTTACAGCCTCGTCCACATCAGCCGCGGAGGCAACAGCCACTTTAGTAATGGGTTGGCCACACGCTGGGTTAAATGTTTCCGCATACACCCCATCTTTGGGACGGTACCATTGACCATTATAGAACAGGTCCAAGTGGGAGGGTAGAGAGTGTGTGGTAGACATAGCTAGGAAGATGACAGGATAGCACTTTGACGTAGCATACAATCAGCGATTACAGCTAATAATGTCTGTGTGCAGGTCTACTATTACGTTACCTTATATCCTTTTCTCTCACTGCATTCCGGTAAACGCAATCCGTGCCATCGTTAAGCGGAAACACTGAGGGCCAACGATGTTCGCCGGCTCTCTCGGGCCCCTTGACGCGACTGTGCTTTCTCCATATTAGGAAAGTCCGTTCAGACTTGAAACGAATCAAAATAAAAGAGAGGGGTCAGAATGACAAACGTAAAGTAATCTAATTGTCCAAAAACAGTAGTGCCGAACTTGTACAGAATCCGGGGGTGGATCCCACGTATAAATCGGGTAACTGGCAATGCGAACCCTAATCCTCTACGGATAAATTTTTGGCGGGCTGGGAACCCCCGAGCCGGGTAGCCAGAATCCGAGAAGGCGGCGCTCTGTACTAGCCCGAACTGATGTTATTTTCCTTTAATAGGTCATGAAGATAAGTAAGATGCTCAAGGCTGGGCAGATCACTTCTGCAGGTCGTCTCACACGAAATTGTCGGCAACTCACACCATGGTCGAGCCACATCAGGGAAACCTATTAGGGATCATCCCCAAGCCTGCCGCGCTGGTATTAGGTACGGATCTACGGTCAAGAAGCGCTGGGAAGTTCACGGCTTGCTAATATGCCTGGCGATGTAGACATTTACACGTACGCAGCTCTAGGGGTGGCATGTTTCATAATCTACCCCTTAGTTCACTACTATCTCGACGCAAAGAAACTGCGGCGGTTCCCAGCTGCGAGTTTTTTGGCTCCATTCACATCCCTGTGGATCGTTTCTCACTCACTGAGACGTAAGCGGTATGTGACTGTTTACGAAGCGCATAGAAAATTGGGCCCAGTGGTTCGACTGGCTCCAGACCTACTGTCGTTCTCGAACGCGAAGGCGTGCAAAGAAATCTATAGCCACGGTGCCCCCGTGGTGAAAGCCGAGTTGTACTCGAACTTGGGAAATGGCGTGCCCTCCATGTTCCAAATTATTGGGAAGGCAGAGCACGGAAAACGGAGAAAACTGCTGTCGCACGTCTTTTCTGCCAAGCAAATCTACGACAAAGAGCCCCGAGTCATCAAATTAGCAAAGGCCTTGTGCCGCAACTTGGAGATTAAAGCGCGAGGGGGCATGGTTGCGACTACAGACGAGTACCCTGTCGTGGACGGGGCTTTCGACGTGCGACCGTGGCTCAATATGTTCGCCTTCGATGTCATCACCGCGGTCTTCTGGTCGAGTCCCTATGGCTTTTTGGAAAAGGGCAATGATATTGCTCCTGCCGTAGACCTCAAGAACCGAGTCTTCACGGTCCATGCCATGGATGCTGCCCATTCCAACACCAACTTCATTATTCCGTTCGCCCAGCTCCCACGGGCCTGGTGGAACCTAATCCAGGTTGTTTTAAGCCATACTCATGGCGCCCAATCCGCAAAGAACTTTCGATCCATGACGCGTTATGTGGTGCGGCATCGGATAGAAAACCCACCAGCGGAGCCGGATCTGTTTACGAGCTTTCCGTTGGAGCCTACTGAGAAACACGCGCACGTCCTCACCTCGGAGGAGCTCCTCTCGGAGTGCTCGACAATGCTCAGCGCGGGGCAGGACACGACACAAACGTCGCTCACAAACTGTCTGTATCATTTATGCAAGAATCCTTCCAAACTCCGCAAGCTCCGCAAAGTGCTTCTAGACAGCTTGCCGCCAGAGTCGCAGCCGATCGCAAGCTATTCTGACCTCCAAAGAATTCCACTCTTGAGAGCTGTCCTGGACGAAAGCTTCCGCTGCAGCCCACCCCTCGGGTTTGGCCTTCCCAGGCTCGTCACGGAACCTGGAATGACTATCCAAGGACACTTCATCCCCCCCGGTGTCGTGGTGGGCTCCCCACTTTACAACATCCACCACGATGAGAGCTTGTTCCCCGATCCCTGGAGCTTTATTCCGGAGCGATGGTTAGGAGGGTCTGACCCTGACTATAGTCCATCAGCGGAAGAAACGGAGAATCTCAAAACCTACGTCCAGCCATTCAGTCTGGGTGGCCGGTCTTGTATTGGCCGCAACATGGCATATATGGACCTCAGCATCGCCATTGCAGCACTAGTGATGGAGTTTGACTGGGAGCTACGCGATCCAGACTGCGATATTCAATACGTCGAGAAGTTAGTCACAAACCCCGCGGCCTTATGGGTGAAGGCAAAATTGAGACCTGGCATGGACATTGAGTCACAGTCGAAGAGACAAGCGGCCATGTCTGCCGACCTGCCTACTTAACATGAACGCCCAGATGCGTCCTGACGCGGCACTCTTCTCCCCCTACCTTGTCCTTTCTTTGTCTCTTTCTTTCATTCTTTGTTTCATTCATTCATTGCCGTCTCTATATCACAAGTTTTGTCTTTCACTATAAGATTGCTGGCTAAAGACCAGCGTACTACTGTAGACTAGGCGTTCTATGGCGATGTTATTCCAGCGTGTGCCTCCTCAGTTTTCCAGGCACCTACACATACATAAGACCAAAGCCTGTTTACTTTGCAGTTGGACTAGGATGCGAAAAATGGACAAATGTGCCTTCATGATTTTAGATTCCCATATAAACAATACAGACTGTGCCTATTGTATCCTTAGCCATAGAGATCACTACTATAGATCACTAATTCTTACAGCTACACCAACGAGGGGCTTTTATTCCCCCATAGAGTAGCTACAGAAAGGCCACGTGTAGAAGCAGAGTACCCCAGCAGCAAAATCATACATGAAGATAATCAGGGCAGCATTGTGCCAGTTCATGCTCTTTTCATCCGGTAGAGAACATTTCTTCGGCGTGCGCGATGTTCACATGGAGAAGCAGCCGGCGATTGCCGTCGATTCCAAGGTTTTTTTTTGCCGTATTGTTTTGGCACCCCACGGAACTGGTGCCTGGTCAACCACGCGTTGGCAACCATTGACATGTCACTATTAATTGCCCTTCCTGGCCGGGCCGAGCTAATGTAGTCGGAAGTAGTATATGGACGACCTTGACACCTCGGTATGTTGAGAGATGATAGATAGTATATGAGGGGATGTGCCATTCTCAATCGTCCTTCTGTTACCTCTAGACAGGCCAGAAGATCAGCACTAGTGACAGTTATCCAATTACACAATGGGTCGCTTACAAGGCAAAACAGCTATTGTCACCGGCGGGGGATCAGGATTTGGGGAAGCAATCGCGCACGGTTTCGTGGCTGAGGGAGCTCATGTCATTGTCGCCGACATCAGCGTGGCGGGAGGAGAACGAGTCGTGCAGGAAATCCGCAGCAAGGAGTACATCCATGGCGGCTCAGCGATATTTCTGCAGGCCGATGTGACGAAGCGAGGTGACTGGGAGAAAGCGTTGAGTCTGGCCAAAACCAAATTCGGAAAATGCGATATCGTCGTCAACAATGCCGGGACAACATATAAGAAGCAGCCCAGTGCAGAGGTCTCGGAGGCGGACTTTGACCGAGTCGTGGCCATCAACGTGAAGAGTATCTATTTGAGCAGTTCGGTAATGCTGCCCTACTTTGTCGAACGAGGGTCGGGGGTCTTCTTGAGCACGTCTTCGGTCGGTGCTATGCGCCCTAGATCGGTAGGTTTCCTTATGGCTTGATGCAATGTGGTGTAACGCATTACCAAAGCAAAAGGGGGAGATCCCACAATGAACACAGGCCACTAATTACACGCCATAGGGACAAGTATTCTATGCCGGAACCAAGGGATTCCTAAACACGGTGAGCCTTCCAATTACTACGATACGTCGAACCTAAAGGCATAGACTTATCAATATAAATCCAGGTCACCCAGGGCTTAGCTGCAGAGTATGGACCCCATGGTGTGCGAGTGAACACCATTTGTCCCTTACTAGCGGCTACTAATCTGCTTGAAATGTTCACTGGTGTCCCCGATACACCTGAAGGGAGAGCGGAATTTGCCAAAGGGGTTCCATTGGGACGGATGTCCGAGCCAAGTGACATTGCCAATGCAGCCGTATTCCTTGCCAGTGATGCAGCTGGCTTCATCACCGGTGTGAATTTTCCAGTGGATGGAGGACGTTTAACTCTTTGATAAACGCATCAGTAATGCATGATTATAGTACTAGCACGTGTTTCCCCAATGACCAACTATCTGTATGTAACTCCCTTGAGGGTCGACACATTTTTATAACCACACACACCGAACATTTGCCCATTAGTATTTATAATCTGCGGCCACGAATAAGAATGGTATGGCCGGCAGCACTTGTTTCTAAGTATTAACTAGGTATGGTGTTGCGAGGCTTCTCGTGGTCGGGCATTTGATAGATATGTGATATGATATATAATTTCACTGGAGGCACTGCCCATCTATCCCTGCATAACGCCATATTAATCATAACCCCCTCACACAGAAGTGAAACTACACAACTACTGGTGCATCGAGTTTTAAGATGAAAATAAACAATACAGTTTGTCGCTTTACTAGTTTGTAGGCCCTCACAGTCCGTAGTTGAGGGGAATTCCCGTCCGGGGGAGTCCTCGGGCTCTCAAGGACCCGAGATTGTTTGAATGAATTTTTGTGTGATCAAGATAAAATATTGGGATTATATTCGAAGCATGTGCAACACAGGGAGAGATAATCAGAGACCATGATTTGCAAACGCCTCGCGTGCCCTGTTGCGTAGCTCTGCTTTGGCCGATGGCCAGGGCTGACCGTTGCGCCAAAACCCTTCAACTGCGGGCTTTTGTCCCGGTTTGCCGTCCTGTGGTAGACGGTTCAACCATAACCACCTGATCTTTTCTTTAAAACCACGAGATTTCCAGGAGTTCAGATCGTCACTCGGATTGTTGTTCAAGGTGGGTAAGTGTTTGATCACGTCCTCATCGTGTGCCAAGCACACCATGACGTCCGGGTGGGAGTCAAATGCAGCCAAGCTATTCACCGAACGTTGTGCCAGCTTAGGGTCCACATGAGCCGAGCATGCATCATTTGATACAAGATAGAATGGTGTGCGACTGCCGTCCCCAAGTTCTGCCATAGCTCGTCTAGGGTGGTGATCAGTAAACAATGAACAGAGAGGCATCGGATCTGGCAACGGCATATGGATATTCGGACGGAAGATGCCGGCAAAGTGGCAAATGTCCCCACCGAGAAAGACGAAGCTGGAGTTGGGACTAGGGGTTGTACGAGCAAGCCCACACATGTGGCCGATACAGTGCCCTGGTGTGTCTGAAAGGTATACATTTAGCTGCTGGACATGCAACCAATAACATCTGTGCTATAGAGGGAAAGATAATCTTCTGTCTAGCAGTAGGAGATACTAACCAAGAAGGTAAAAGGAGCCATCACCAAAAAAGTCGTACGCAGGAAACCCGCCGATAGAAAGACCAGTACCAGAACAGTCGATTTCCTTCAGTGGACGCTGATCGAAGATTTTGGCCTCTACCGGGGAATTGGGTGCCAGAGGAAAACCAGGGAGTATATTCGAGCGAGATTTGAAGCCGGGCCCAACTACCAGTTTTGTGCTATGGGGGAATATTGCGGTGTTTCCGATATGGTCCCAGTGGTAGTGGGACCAAATAATGGTCGCTACAATTCAAGCTTATAAGTCTGGCCAGTCATTCCACGCCGTGGTATTTCTGCACTCCGTGAACACGTCGAGGAACTTACATATGTCATTCAGCGCAATTCCACTGTCCTGAAGAATGTCTGTAACATCTTTATCGACGCGTAAAGATGGGATCACCTCCGACAAGCGGCTTTGAAGCACCGCGGGGAGGTTCCAGTAGTCCTTACGTATGCCTAGATCAAACATAACCTGTTCTCCTGATGGCACATGCTCTATAAGGAATGCTGCAACATATATATTCAGGGTTTCATGTCCAGGTTGTACAGGCTCGAATACTGACTTGGCATTAACCACCATGACGCCGGTAGTATCAACCAGTCTCACTCGCACTGTGCTTGTAGAGGACGGGAATTGTATCGTCTGGGAGGCCTCAATGGTGTTCATGGTGGAAACTAGGAATGGACCCAATGGTCGTAGTGGAATTGGTGTTGTGAATGGAATTAATTAGTTTGTTCCTGGTGAGGATGTTATGGAAGGCTTGTACAAGGCCAAGGTATGATGGTAGGAACTGTAACCACAGAGAGAGAGAGTACAGTTACTAAAACGTGAACTTTCAGAGATATGCTTTCCACGCCACGTTAACGGTCCGAGGGTCTATGCCGAGGCCAGATGGTCCGCGAAGCAGCCTTTGGTGCTCGTAGGCTCACATAGCCATTCATGACAAGGGAATAGAACAAATAGAAAGTTTGAAGACCCATGCCGTTGTATAGTTAGGGAATGGATGTCACCATCCAGGTTCCTGATCTAATGTCGGCTAAGCTGGACCATGCTGAGCTCTAGAGTCCCACGGCCACCGGCTGTACTGGTAACAAGCTAACCAGGGACAGAAGCCTAGCTTTAGCCGGGCTGCTGATGAATATGCATAGTAAGAATCACCGGGGAAACTGTGAGAATTTCTCAACTGGGAGACGGGGTCGGCTTACTCGATTGGGTCGGTAATACCCAAAGCGACAACCGGCTCGCCCCATCCTGGCTCCGTAGTGTAGAAGGAATGCTTCAAATATAACTAATGTGGTATGATAGATAATGTCGAGGGGTAGGAACAAGAGTAGAGACTCGCCCTAGCAAGAAGAATATTTTATTTACCAAACACAATTTTCCATATGGCGACACGTCCAGCTTCAGCCGCTCCGGTGAATCCCGTATTTACAAAGTATGGCCTTCCCGGGAATATCACGATTGGAAGCAACTCGCCAGGCATTCACCCAGCTTCAGAGAAGCGCCCTGTGCACTATCCAGAATGGGACAGACCATCGAGCACTGGTTATGTGGTCTCAAACCACTTGATCAATGAGCCACCTCCGGGGCAGCCGTCATTTCGAATCATCGTGATCGGCGCTGGGGCTGCGGGCATCGACTTTCTCCACCATGCCCCACGGGACCTCGCTGGACTTAATATCGAGTTCGCTGTGTATGACAAAAATCCAGAAATCGGCGGCACCTGGTTTGAGAATCGGTACCCAGGATGTGCATGCGACAATCCCAGCGTTGGGTATACCTTTCCCTGGAAAGCCAAGCCAGACTGGACGAGCTTCTACTCGTCTTCAACTGAAATCTGGCAGTATTTCAAGGATATTGTTGAGGAAGAGAATATGATGCAGTATATAACCCTGAATACAGCTGTCTCTGGGGCCAGATGGGATAACAGCAGGGCGAAATGGATCGTGAAGCTTTCCCAGCGCCAGGAGGACGGTCAGACAAAAGAGTGGCAGGAGGAATGTGACGTTATCCTCAATGGCAGCGGATTTCTCAAGTATGTTTGCCTGTCTCTTGTCAGTGGCAGTGAACAGGCCATGGCTAACTATTGTTCACAGTGCTTGGAAATGGCCAGACATTCCGGGGCTGCATAAGTTCAAGGGCCCTATTTTTCACACTGCACACTATAAGGAAGGATTCGACCTGAAGGATAAGAGAGTTGCTGTAATTGGTTCCGGTAGCTCAGGTGTTCAGGTGTCAGCTTCCATATACCCTGAGGTGCAGCATCTCTACACCTGGGTACGAAGCCCAACCTGGATCACCGCCGCTTTTGGCCAGCAGTTTGCGGGAAAGAATGGCCAAAACTTCGAGTGTAAGCCCTGCCATACCATCCATAACAGTCAGAGAGCTCACCATCCATAGATACGGAAGAACAGAAACAGGCGTTCGCAAAAGATCCCGCCAGCTATCAGCGATACAAGAAGACGATTGAAAACGAGCTGAATAAAAGATTCAAACTAGTTTTGCGCAACACAAAAGAGTCCGATGAAGCAAACGCTGTGAGTGGAACCCATCGACCGCCATGAATCTATTTCTGACATGAACCCTACACACAGTACGCGTTTCAAGAAATGTCTATGAAGCTCGCAGCAAAGCCATACTTGAAAGACTTCATTATTCCCCAGAATTTCAATGTGGCATGTCGCCGGCCTACACCTGGTAATGGCTACCTTGAGGCGCTTGCTGGAGAGAAGACGACCGTTTTCACGTCCTCAATCCAAGCTATCACAGAAAATGGGGTTGTCGACTCTGCCACTGGCGAACACCCGGTAGATGTCATCATATGTGCCACTGGCTTTGATACATCATTCAGGCCCCAGTTTCCCATTACTGGGATAGACCCAGAGGTAACTTTAGCCGAGAAATGGGCCGAGTTTCCTGCCAGCTACTTGGGGATTGGTGTCGATGGCTTCCCGAATTACTTCACATACTCTGGGCCGTTCACACCGGTTGCTCAAGGCTCCTTGTTGCCTATAATAACACTCCTGACAAACCACTTCATCGAGATTATCAAGAAGATGCGAAGGCAACATATCCGCCAACTGAGTCCGAAAGCTAGTGCTGTTGCTGACTTTGCGGAGCATGCTCGTACCTTTTTGCCGCGCACTTGCTGGGCAGACCCATGCAGCTCTTGGTTCAAACAGGGCACCAAAAATGGCCCTATTGTCATGTGGCCGGGCTCTAGGCTTTCCTTCTTTGAAGTACTTCATCACCCCAACTACGAGGACTATGATATCGAGTACTATGGCAAGAATCGGTGGTCTTTCCTGGGCTCCGGCTTTGTAGACTTTGAATTCTCAGGGTCTAAGGACCTAACGTGGTACCTGGACGAGTTCTCAGGACGGGAAGACTGGGTGAAAGGAGTTCCATTGAGTCAGGATTCTGACGAGTTTGCCGGTGTTAACGCTGGTGCAGTTCCCCGCACTAACGCGCGCCTTTAGTGACGCCTCGGGGAGGTGATCTGGAATGAAATAGACAATGACTGACATGTTATGACGCCGGGTGTTCCCACGTTCTAAGGTCTTCTTTCGCAAATATGAGAGCTTTCGTATCGGATCCTTGCTGAAGAGATATGTATCTAGTATGCAGGTACCAGTAGGCTGTAGTGGTATCATTCCCTGGCACACCTCGCCATCCTTTGGGAAAAGTTACGATATAGTAATGTACATATCTTCAATACTAATCCATTTCTCATAGGTGGCCAGTATTCCCTATCGTCACCTGTTCCCACTAGAGCGTACTTTTTGGTTAATCTATGGTCTATGACAGTTGATGTAGACTCATTTGATCATTTATCCCATGCATTGGTAATCGTGGCTACACTCAGTCACCATATGACGGGGGCGCTATCCTTGAGGCACCGCTGGTCGCTTCTATGGATAGCGAACGACCACTAGCTAGCGAGTGTTAAGGTCTTAGTTAGATCTACGTGTATATATATCGAGGAAGTCACGCAATTCTCTACCCCCCTAAGCTACAGCTATTTGCAATTACACAGATATGCAACATGTCCACTATCATCCTCGACTATAATTTTCAAGGAGTATCTTTATACCTTGTAAAACCTATTACTACTTTGTGGTCTAACCTTAAAAGTAGGAGAAAGACAATGACATTAAAAGGAATTTATTAACATTCAGTTATACGTTAGTGCGGGAGAGTTCACTTAGGGGCACACGCCTCGAAAGCGATAGGCTCCGGACCAAATAACATGCGCGGCCTAGCATTTCGAGATGGCCTTTCTCATACCATACCGTGCATATTGGCCTCCTTTCTATCGCACACGGGAAAGTAAACAATGTTCTTCAAAAACGCCCGGTTTGGCTGTCCACTACAAAGCAAACGGGTAGAGAAGGATCTGGGCTTTCCGGGTACAGTAAAGAGATAATGAATTGCAATATCAAACACAAGATCATAACATAAAGCACTTGAACATCGGGTGGATGATCGGCCCACTAAGCCGCTATTTATGAGGAAGCACTGCATGATGCTCCCCCAGGTACCATGCCACGTCGCTGCCATCATACTCTTTCGTCGAAAACCCATTACCCAGAAAGGCAAACTTGTTCGTATTCCAATATTCAATGGCATAATCCTCAAACCTCGGGCTCGATAGGAGGTCCGCCAGCACCATCCTTGAACCTGGAAAGATAGTAAGCTGGCCATCCATCTTTCCGTTTTTAAACCAGGAAGCGCAGGGCCCAGCCCACGCGGTCCGCTTGAGCCAGAGGTCGGCATGCTCAATAAAATCGTTTGTGGCCTGCTGCTGCGGGGATATCGATTTAATATTCTCTCGTTGCATCTTCTTAAGGACCTGGAGTATATTGTCTAGGAACAATTCGGCCATGGTAGTGAACGAGCCATGGCCAAAGGAAAAATAAGGACCGCCCACCGTGAAGTAGTTCGGTACTGAGAGAAGTAACAATCGTACTTGTCAGTGGACCATTTCAACGCATCTGTTCTGATGGGCTTGTCACTTACTCCCGGGGATGGCCATGGACAGATAAGATATCGGCCTTTTCCGTTGGATATCCTGGACGTTCTGACCGTTTGCAAAAATTGGAAATCTGGGGATCCAAGATGTATCAAACCTGGTGTGAATCGTCCTGTCAGCCACGTTCTACCCAAAGAAGGCTTGGGGATAAGTTACCCGGTAGCGCAAATTATCACGTCCACCTCCTGCTCATTGCCCTGATCATCGATGAAACCTTTTGGTGTGATCTCCCTGAGTGTCTCGAAATTCGTTGTCACTTTATCCAGGGTGAGGGCTTCCAAAAATCCGTTCCCCGGCTAGTGTGTCGTGAGTGGAAAGGACGCTGAATCAATTTTGCGGCTTCACTCACCGTCGGTCGTCGGCACCCGACGTCAAACGTTTTCGGAATGATCTGTTCCATGATATCTGTGCGATGAGCCAGTTTCCTCTTCATTTCCTTGGTGGAAAACTGGAAGTTGTCAGCAAAATCGATTCTACAATCAGCGCGTCCCAATGCTCCCGAAACATACTGCCTTGGCTTCTTCAGCCTCTGGTGACCCAACCTGGACTGACTTGAAGACGTGATGGATTTCAGTCTCCAGTTTCTTGCAGTAGTCCAGATACTCGTCTGAGTGAGTGGAGAAGTGCCTTTTCTGCTCTTCCGAGTCTGACGTTGTCACGAGTCAGAGGATATCCAGGAGGCCAGCGTTGGACAACATACATTTGAAATTAGCCCCGTTCTCGCCCGCATACTTTTGGGCAAATCCAGAGGTCATCCAGGTTGGAGACCTGACCCAGCAATATAAATGTGCGACATCGTTGACAATCTTGGGAATCACCTGAACGCCGCTACTGCCGATTCCAATGACTGCAACCCTCTTGCCTTGCAAATCGGTGTCCTCATCGTAGTTGGCGGTGTGGCAGAGCTTGCCCTGGAACGTATGAAGTCCCTTTACGTCAGGCCATCTCCAGGCACTAGACTCATGTTGTGTTAGCGTTGATTCTGCACTGTTCGGGCTGACTGCTTACTTGAGGACGCCACCACAGTTGATAAACACATCGCATATGTCGACAAACGTCGTCCCGCTGGATAGGTCCTTCACATATATCTCCCAGTGTCCACGCTCCGCGTCCCATGAAGCCTGTTGAATCTCGTGGTTGAGATGGAAGTACTCCGAGAGGTTGAACCCCTCCACTACGTCTTTTAAGTATTGTAGGATCTCGGGGGCCTCCGAATAGAATTGCGACCAGTGCGGATTTTTGGCCCAAGAGAACTAAAGGACAGGATATCAGTTCGTATCTGACAGAATGCAGGGTTCAGTGCCATGTATTACCTGATAGATGTGCGATGGTATATCACAGGCACAGCCAGGGTAGCTTCGTCGATACGGTCAGTATCATCGCCATAAATGCTCCTTTCTACCGAGGAATCCTGGGGCAGCTCACCGATTCTCATACCACGTTCCACCAATTTCAGGGTTCTTATCATAGATCACTAAAGACGCGTTACGGAGTTGCTGTGGTAGATAATGTGCCAAGCAGATTCCCGAGATGCCAGCCCCCAGAGCCACGACCCTCAATGGCTTCTCGGTGCCGCAGAGCTGCTCCTTGATCTTATAGCCGCGACTGTTCTCCGTCTGCCATCCACGCTTCTCTGGGAGTGATTCGAATGCGGGGAGCGGCGGAGGGGAGACGGCTGTCTCTGAGATCGAACCCATTGTGCTTTTCTCTGTTTTGCTTTCTTTTCGTGCGCCCAAAAATACCGTTTCTACAAAGCAGATTTACCACATTTAATGCAATATCCAGTCCTTAAGTAGGCCGATATTCAGTTGCTCCTATTATGGTATCAGGAACTCGCATCATGACTGCATAATGTGAGTGTATGTGCATCACGGTTGCTGGATCATGCCTAATTCGGTCGGCTATCGGCGTGATTCCAGACGATACCGCAGTTACCGATCGAGACAGGTAATAGATGCCCATTGCCGACGTGGTGCATGAGTCGGCTATGGGACTTACGATTCCCTGCTACCATGGGCGTCTTGGTGGTCACTACCGACGCGATGCATCGGGGTGGCACTAGCTGCTTCAGTCTCCTTTACCAGGTCAAATCCTTATCATGGCCGGCCTTTCACGGACGGTATAAGTAAAATTGCGTTCGTTGGATGTAACAGACATATCGTATTAGATTTGTACACAAGACTACAGGGGATACCATCGGTCGGTAGCAAAGGGGGCCATAACTGATTCATACTAAACAACGAGCGACGAATCTCTTGCTTGAACTTTCTGATTGTAGCAGTACTTCAATGGTCGCCTGGATTGTAACGTGCAGGCTACATTTCCCGATCAGAGCTTCAGAATACAACCGGGCAAAGCCTAGCTAGATGTCCCACGGGTATATTACATTTTCCCCTGCAGTGGCCTTCCACGGTGATACAGTTTCTCAAATACCAAAGCACTCTCCTGGTCCAAGAATGGCGGCTGAGTCGTTTCAATCGCGCCCTGCGTGGTGTAGTTGGGTCCTACCTCATAACACACCCCTGAAATCTTCTCTGCTCCCATCCACTTCTCAAACGTCTCCAGAATCCCCGCCATCGGTGTCATGACGCCTACACTCTCCAGACTATCGTAGAATTCGGAGGTGGACATGTTGGTGCGGACCACATTGGGACAAACTGCATTCATCGTAATTTGTTCCTCCGGGAGATACTTCCCGTAGCTACGGACAAAGCCAGTGACAGCACTATCAAGCCCGTTAGTAAGACACATGCGCGGTGGTTAAAGTAACGGTAAAGACTGTCAAGGGGGGAAGAAGTTACAAAAGTCCTTCAGCAAAGCGGGGAACCTACTGTTTGGCTGCTGTATACACAGGAAGGGTCGGGCAGGAGTAGAGACCACATACGGAGCCAACAATGCCAACTGTGAGACACCAAGCCAATTTCAGTACTCTGCGATCTTTGCATGATCCTGGAACCAGGACTGCGGGGGCTTACTCTTTCCACGAAAGCCATTCACATCGGGCTCTTGCCGGCGGAACTGCTGGACAGCAAGGGCCACCGTGTAGAACAGCCCCGTCGTATCCACATTTAAGACGGCCAGGTCTGGTGCCTTGAAGGCACCGCTTATGTCGTTGGTCAACCAGCGTCGTTCGTTTATGCCGGCAATAGCATAGACGTAGTCGATACGGCCAAACGAACGGACAGCCTGAGTAAAGGCGCTGGCCTGCATCTCCCAGTCAGAGACGTCCACCACGCCAAACTCGGCGACATGTCCGTTTTCGTTCAGCTTGGACACGACCGCCTCAGCGCTTTCCTTGTTTTGATCGGCTATGAAGACCTTGAAGCTGCGGTGGGTTCGTTAGCGTCGTAACAAGACCCTGGGACCAATAGATCATCCATATAATACCCTTTGCTGACCAGCATCTCGGCCGTCGCCTTACCTAGCCCTGAAGCTCCCCCGGTAATGAAAGCGGCAGGCATAATTTCTGTAATGCCGAAGCTAAGTGATGTTCAAAGGATGGATAGCTCAGATGGAAACGTAGAGATTGAAAATTCATCCAGGGAACCTAAGACGTCTATATAATCACGGAATTTACCCAGCACGTCGGTTATGCACCTAGTGCCCATTCTCTCTCTCCATGATTGCCGATGGTTGCTCCATTGGGTTGGAAATACCTCATCCTGACTTTGGGAACCCGCCATTGAAACATAAAGTATGGTTATCGCTCGGCATTTCTCAAAGGGCTCGGCACAAGACATGTTCAGTGAACTTGGGATCCGAGGCGAGTCACGCTAATTGCTATAGATCTTGATCAATGGCCACCTAAAAACGCCGATACGCCCAGACTCCTCCGCTCAGATATTTTCTCCCTGCCGGCCGACGTTCTTTTTTGTTGCCCATCCTGGATTCCAGACTAGAACACTTGAGCATTGACTCCCAAATCTAGTTCCAGGGTTTATCCTCTCGTAAAGTATCGTACATTTAGAGTTCTAGGAAGTCTACATTGAATGTGTCCGGGTCCATGATAAAGCTTTCCAACTGGACTGTAAAATTATATGCCAGATCCAGATCTGGGGCAGCCATAGCCGGGCTATTCACTAATAGAATTCCAATGAGCGGACTTGTTTCGGCCGAAATATAGGGAAAGTAATCACGCCAGCCGACGTTGCCGGCTGGTGAAAGCCCTGGATGGCTGGGAATTAAAGCAGGTGGACTTCCCAGAACTTCCATCTGATCCCCTGAGGGCACAGAGTTTGCATTAAGCAGTTTGTCAATCCCTCTTTCAAATAATCGGGAGGATGGCCATAGTCGGGCCATTTCCTTGATGGCTGCACGAAGGACTCTGATGTCACGATCTGCAGCGTGCGTCAGGCTATCGATCTTGCGTGCGTGGGCTAGTGCAAGGATGGCAATTATGATGTACCATCCTGCCTGGCCAGCCAGAAAACGCAGAGACCCTCTCAGCATATAGTCATAGAAGATTCGACTGGTACACGACGCAGCAACGACGGCCGCCGTAGATGCTTGAGGGATGGATTGGGCGGTCTTGTTTAAGTGCATGAGCGTAATGGTCGAGAGGTATGTCAAATGCATCCCATGGACTGCCGGCTGAATACCCACTGTTCGCCCGCCGCCGATCAACGGTTGCAGATCCAAATGGAGACTTTGAACCCAGTCCACGAGTTCTCTGCCAAACGCATCCGTTGAAAAAACTCTTTCTCGGCTGATACATGTGCCTACCCGACCGACGATATCGCACAGCCTCAGCCAGGAGAGAAATACCGTCGTCCCAACATCGTCAGGGTTGGGAAAATCTTCTTTGGTGGGCATTGGTGTGTTACAATCTTCCAGGTTGATGACGCAGGGTCTGCCCTGGGAGATACAGCTGATCCGTTCACGAGCCTGCACTGATGGTCAACGTTGTGGATCAAAAAGGAGCTGCACAGGGATTTCTGAATATACCACCAGCGTCCACCAAATCCGTCTGCGTAAACCTGGTGTGTCACCCTCGCATAGTGGGTGTCCCGCGTCTGACTGGCGATGAAGGCGCATCTGTTGCGCAAGGCGAATGATTGTCCCGTTCCACCACCATGTGTTGTCAATGCTAACAGTGTTTGGGCTGTCGGCACTGAACCAGTAGAACAGCATGAGTGAGATGATGGTGACCAGTGGGTTCCGCTCATTATTTCCGTAAAAGAGCTCCTTGGCACGTTGATAGTGATCCTCTGAGGAGGCATGCTCAATTAGGGATGGTCGTATCTGGTTGCTGCATAATGCCAATGCGTGTTTCAGGAGCAATGAATGTTTGAACTGTGGACATGACTGATATGTCTCCCGGTCAAGGACTGGGCACCAAGAGCTCGCAAACTCGAAGAAGACGTCGAGATGTGTGTCGGACAAGACAGGGGGTATATTGTCTATCGGCTGCAGTTCTGCAGCGGGAGCAGTCGCCGGCTTGATGGCCTTCCTTGCATCGGGATCGCTACTGAATATCGGCATGTATCCCGAATCGCCCAGATACTCCGGTTGGTAGGAAGAGTTTGACGAGATTGAGGGACATGGCTCGTCGATGTCTGTCGCGTGCCCGGCCGAAGCTCCAGAGACACAGGTGGGCTCCGGTATCTGCGTCGGGTAGGGTGGACTCTCGATTGGGATATCGACGGGGACGCCGGAGAAGTCCAGGGGCAGTGGGGGCTCGACGGACGCATCTAAACCGACTGGGTTCGGCATTTGCAAAGTCTTCTCCATGGGAACGGGGACGGGTAGCTCGAACACGTTCCGCTTTGGCGTCTGCGGCGGTTTTCTGGTGAAACCCCTGCGGGAATGCCGTGGCCTACATCGGCTCCTGTGAGGCTTGATGAACGGCATAGTCTTCGCTTGAACTACGTACCGGCAGAGCACCCCTGAATCGCTACAGTTTGAGCATTGCAGGGCACGTGAAGTGTCATTCAGCTGAAGGTCGCATTTAATCTGCGCTCCCGTTTAGCGATCAACATGCAGTTTCCGTAGGTAGAGACCTCACCTTCTTGTCATGGCACCGGCAACAAACCACCGTCGCACGTTTGGGGCGTTTCCTAGCTGAGAGGGATGTCTGCTGGGTGGCAGAACTGTGAATAGAGAATTTCGAAAGCATTATGGAGCGTTGATGGGCGCGTACTGATCATCGATGGTGCTGGTTCTTCAAAAGGGAAATACCGACGGGGGTCGTCGGCCGAACGCGGGGGGTTGGGGAACATAACCCCAACCCTGGGGGGCTCGAGGCAACCACATACGAACTTAGCTGTCCATCGGATACAGGATCGCCTTCGGATCGTGGGGCTCCGTGGGATGTTGTCCCACGGACTGGGCCAGTCCGTCCACACGATGCAGATCCCCGATTGCCATCGGCCGAAAAATTGCGGGGACTCCACAAAGGTTTTCCCCATGACCCGCCGTACCCCAGGTTTGCTATTCACCTAGACCCGTTTTGTTCGGTTCATGCGCAGCACGTATTAGGATCGCGATCTGTTTGAAGTTAGACTGTCTGGTCTGCCGGAACGCGTAGCTGATGCTTCGAGTCGGCACGGAGGGGGCCGTAGAAATATGATATAAGTGCTCGTCTAGCAGGAGGCAGAGTGTCCCCTAGTGTAGTTCCCTTAAACTGTTACTTCCAGGGCATCTGGCTACACACAAACATGGCCACCGACTGGCTTCTTGCTAACTACATCCGAGGCTGGGTACAAACCGCCTCCCCTACACAGGTCTACTTCGCAATTGTTGGTCTTGCGACGGTGGGGTACCTGGTGGGATATGTCATTTACCAACGATACTTTCACCCATTGGCCAAATTTCCGGGTCCGTTCTGGGCGAGCGTAACCAATTTCTGGAAAGTCTATGAGTTGTCCACGCTGGCCCTCCCGACACGGATGTGCAGGGTGCACGAGAAATATGGGCCAGTAGTCCGTATCGGCCCAGATGATCTATCGTTCAACATCCCCGAGGCCATAGCACCGATTTACAAGGTCGGCAGGAAAATGCCCAAGGGGATCTTTTACAACGGCTATGTTTCCACGGTACCTGATATCTTCTCCACCCGAGATGAAGATGTAAGTAAATACACCCTTCCGTCTGGATCACGGTCGCTTTGCTAAGTTGCATCCCTGCAGCTCCATGCGCTGCGCTTAAAGCAGATAGGCCCAGGCCTGACAGTCTCGGCTTTGAAGCACATGGAGCCCGTCTTTAACACCCATATCGGCAAGCTCATCACCAAGATCAATGGTCATGTGGAAGCAGGTACGGTGCTTGACCTGAAGGAAGCTCTCGCTCTTTACGGCTATGATATTACTGCGCAGCTGGCGTTCGATACCGACTTCAATTCACAGGCTACGGGCGAACTCCCTCCACTGAACAACCACTTCCTGCTGGGCAACATATACGGCCTTCTGGCGAACCTGCTTCCCCACCTCGCCACGTGGTCTGCTCTCTTGCCTTCAGTCAAGAAGCTGCTGGAAAGTCGCAATGATCTCAAAAGAATCGCAGAGGGCTCGGTCCGCAAGAGCCTCGAGAGTCACAACAACGAGACGGAGCCGGGCACCTTGCTTGCGGCACTGATCAATGCGAAGGATCCTGACTCAGGGAAGAAATTGACGGAAGACGAAATAAACTCGGAAGCCTTTGTTTTCCTGTAGGAAACCCCCCCCTTGTGTGACCACTCTCTAGCATGGGATGAAAGCTAACATCACCATGCTCTATGGTGCAGTGTTGCGGGCTCGCATACGACCTCAAGCGCTATGGTTGCTCTTCTGTTCTACATGCATCAAAACCCGACGGTAATCAAGCGCGTCCGCGAGGAGCTGGACGCCGCTCTCCCCGGTCAGCAGAGTGCGCCTTATGACTTTACCGGTCTGGATTCCAAGCTACCATACATATTGGCCTGTATTCGGGAAAGTTTTCGCATGTCGCCAACCGCCGCGCTCTTGTTACCCCACGAGGTCATTAACCCGGCCGGAGCGAATATCGGAGACTATCACGTCCCCAAGGGGGTAAGTCGAGAATATTGGTATTCAAAACAAGCAAACGCAACGCTGACCAATCTATCTAGGCAAATTGCTCCATACTGAGCACCTGCCTGCACCACAACCCGGATGTCTGGGGGCATGATCACGACGAGTTCAATCCTGATCGCTTCATGCCTGGTAGCCCTTCGTATAAACAGGAGTACCTGGGTATGCTCTTCCATTTTGGCCAGGGCAACCGCCAATGTGCGGGCCGCAACATTGCGTTGATGTCCATCTGGAAGGTGGTCGTCACCTTGCTCAAGAATTACGAGTTCGAACTCCTCGATCCGAAGGAGAAATTTGTCATGCTTGAGACTGGGGTCGGCGATAAGAAGGGTCCTATGAATATGCGTGTCAAACGCCGCGTCGCTGTGTAAGGTCCACCGGTGCTCCTGTCGTGACTCTTCACTGTTCATATATTATTCTCTGTTTATTGCTATTTGTTTCAAAATTCAAATCCCTGTTCGTACCACCACAGTGCATTCGTAGCCCGCCAACCTCCTACTAGTCTTATATCGAATGCGGTAAATGTAGATAGTGCTCGACTTCACCAATGTTCGATTGACTTGGGTTCTGTTGACATGGTATGGAGCTATGGACGGGAAAGCTATCCACCCCAAGTCGTAGGAGCTTTGGGCCATCTGGCGGCGTTGATATTTGTAATTATCTGGACTTTAGCGAACTGGGCTTGTATATAGGTATTCTGATTTGTATTTCCTTTGACCCTTCTTACATATGATAAATATATACAGTTCTCTCTGACAAATAAACAGATTGGTTATGTGTGTGTGTGTGTGTGTGTGTGTGCCCGGACCTCATTAGGTTACATTCAATAAGTGATTCGTCCCTCACTCCACATCGACCCGACCGACATGCAAACCCCCAGAGACCTGAATGTCCGTTCCCGTAGTGTAGGAGGATGCCTCACTTAGCAGATACACAATGGCAGGGGTGAGGTCGTTGCGATTGCCAATTCGTCGCAGTGGAGGCGCCCGCTCCATCAGCTCCACTCTCTGGGGCTGCTCCTTTTTGAAGGGGGTCAGAAGTTCCGTGTCGGTGTATCCTGGTGACACGCAATTGACGCGGATCTTATCTGGACCCAGTTCTAAACTGATAGCCTGACCGAGCATGCGTACGGCGGCTTTAGACGCATTGTACGGGGACAGCTTATGGCCGGGAGTCTTCGTAGTCGCCGAGACTGAAGCGATTAGGACAATGCTACCTCCATCACCCTGTCGTTGCATTTGTCGTGCCGCAAGTTGGGCGGTGAAAAAGGTGCCCAAGATCTGCAGATGAGCTGTGTGAGAAGGAGAATCATGGAATGAAATGGTGTTGGGATCTCACATTTACGTCCATGAGACGCTTTACTGGCTGCCACTCACAGTCCACAAACGGACCCTCGATCACTAGGCCGGCAGCCGTTACACTACAAACGCACCGTTAGGTCATCGAACAGCCGTGCTCTCCATAGATGGTCGTAATACGTACCAGCCATCGAGTCGGTCGAAATGAGTCATAGTCTGTTTGAATGCGTCCTCCATCTCCCGCGGGTCGGTCACATCGGTCTGAATATAGCTGGTCTTCACCTTGAATTCCTCCGCCAACGACTGAAAATCTGCAACTGGTTTGGGCGCCCTGTCCCATACACAGACATTGCCTCCCATTTCTGCAATCGCGCGGACGGCAGAATACCCAATGCCTCGAGCACCACCTGTGACGAGTACGTTCTTCCCCGAAAGATCGAACCGGCCCTTGATCGAGTATAGATCTCCATCATACCGCTTCTCCTGGTCCGCAAATCCCCGGGTGACTTGACGCACAGGACTGCGTGACCAGACTCCAGGGGCGTGAATCCGCCGCCTGGTAAGGAGCATGGAGTTTCTAGTCAAGCTCATTATTTCGGGAACGTGTGTGTGTGTATGTGGCTAGCTTCGACCTGATCAGTCGCAATGTAATTTCTTTTTTATAGATGGGCAGCCTAGAGGGAGAGACCTTACAGCCAGGAGCACTAAGTCAAACGTGGCATTATATAAACCATCTCGTGTACCGTTAAGCGGTGGTATGGAAGCAGTAAGCCGAGGGATGCCGACTAACTTCGGCAAGCCTGCCGTGACGGTCGGCTACCATTCTGGGTCCCTAATGCCGGGTACCACAAGGCGTCGGAAACCTTGAGAGCCCTAGTTTCTTGATCCCTAAGCACCAGTCCAACCTCATTCGACTACAAAAAGAGGTTCTCCTCTCTGATCATGGATGATTGTTGAATTCGTGTGCCTCCCCTCGAAAGTGGAATCAACCAGATACAATCTCCTTCAATCAGAATCGACAGCATGCCGACCGAGCACGCCGACCGAGCGGCGATCGAGCGAGCCCAGGACGTCCTGTACGACGAAGGCACGAAGCTACGGCAAGAGGTGTTTGGACCCCAGTACATCAGCCAGTCAAAGAGCCTTCCCGATTTTTTACAACCAGTGCAAACGATGGCGGTCACTGCAGGCTGGTCACTGTGCTGGTCGAGGCCTGGTCTGGACCGCAAAACACGATCGATGCTCTGCTTGGCCATGTTGGCTGTAATGGGACATGAAAAAGAGTTGGCTGTTCATGTCCGAGGCGCTATCTCTAACGGGTGTAGTCCAGAGGAGATCCGAGAAGTTTTACTTCAGGCAAGTTCACCTCCTCCTGCCTTTGTGTCTAACTACTGACCGGATGCTGTTCATGCAGACTGCAGTCTATGGTGGTGTGCCCTGCGCGGCGAGAGCGACTCGGGTCGCGTGGGATGCGCTGCAGGAGGTGGATGACGGCGATGCTTTATAAAAACAGATACAGGAATAAAATACTTTTGTCAATGTACTGGCGGTAGAATTCTTACATTGCCCGCTAAGACTAGCCTAGTGTCTCCTACTGTAGCTATGTCCCTAATCGAGCCATCGGCAATACATCAGACCCTTTGCACCGATACCTAATTCATGCCGCCATACGTCAAAGCACTTGCCACTTCCTGCAATTTATGAAGAGCAGACCCTTCGTCAAAGTCGTCCCGGTTTAAATCCATGTAACCAGACGAGGAGATCTGGCGCGGTACGATGGCCAATGTTCGCCCTATGCACACAAAACAATCAGATTTGTTCCGTTAGATGGGAGACGGTCCTATTTTACCATTGATAGACTCATCTGTGATCAGCTTGAAAACAGCCGTTACTGCATCGTCGGTAAGGGCAAAGTCGACGCCCTGGGCCTCAAACTGGCGACGCGTTGACTCAACAAACGCTTCCCGGAGGATCGGGGTTGCAATAAACCTGGCCGAGCTGGTAAGAGACTATGTTTCACAGGGCAGTGGCGGAACAAGCAGGGTAAAAAAGGAGATAGGACAAGAAGCAAATGCGGAAAATGGAGGCTAAGTTACCATGGTGCAAGACAATTGACCCGGATCGTCTTTTTGCGTCGAAGGCAAGTCATCAGGCCACGGACCCCATGCTTCGCTGCCGAGTAGACCGACGAACCCTGAGTATCGATATAGCCCATGATGCTACTTACCAGGATGACGCATGGGTCGATGGAGTTTTGCCGATCGAAGTGCCACGCAGCAAGCCGAGTAGTGTACATCACTCCTATTAAGTTTACGTTCAGCATTGAAGTGTTGGGCTTCGTGGGTTGTTCCTCCGATAATCCTGAAGTCGCCAGTTAGCATCAAGGTTTCAGGGATGCTCCAGTAACTGGAGGCAACTATAAGAGGACGTGACACGGCACCTTCAAGTATGTCAGGCCCGTAGATTCCGGCATTGGCAATAACGGCGTCGATTCTTCCATTTGGCGCCTTTTCCTTGGCAACTCGAAACAAATTGACCTGGTCATCCCAGCTCGAGACATCACATTTTACAAACACCGTCCTAAGCTTTATGTTGGCATTCCGCGTTCCAGCCTCTTGTGAGAGCGGGAGATATCCCAGGAATGGCGCACCTGTCAGACATTGCAGTCTGTGATGGCGGATTTAAATCACCGTTTACAACAAAAGCCCTATGTGTCCATCAGTCAGGGCACTGTGTAATAGAAAACCTTTCACAAATCACACACCCTGCACGGGTTAAAGCCTCCACGTAGGCGAGACCCAGGCCACTGCTTCCTGTAGGGTCGAATTAGTGATGATCACAGCAATCAGTGGATGTATGTCCTACCCCCAGTCAAGACAACAGTCTTGCCCCCTGCCTTGGACGGGACAACTGGCTGCAGGCAGTCAACTGGTTGATTGGTATATGGAGAAACCATCGTAATACTTGTTATTCGCAGGTGCTGGGGAAGTCACGAAAGTGGAATTCTGAGTTGTGTATTGCAACATTACTACACTTCCCCAATCGGATATTTGTAACCTGAAGGGCCACCGCAGAGACTATGAAAGACCCCTCACACGAAGCGGCCTGGGAATATCGGCGATAACTCGATTGGATCGCAATTCAGTCCGGTTAGTAGTGCCTCTTGCCGACTTTCCCTTTTCAGTCGGCAATTTGTATTCCCAGTGTGTACCCGCGGTCCTGATCAATGAACTTCTGGATCGATATAGCATCATTGTCCACCTTTCTGGGGCTAACCTACGCTTATGCTGTATCGCCACACTACAGTCTCCGATCGGCTACGTTCGAGTATAGAAGCTCCATCATCATTCTCAGTGCCTATAGAGTGCTGGGCTCGCTACTGTAATATTACGTGGCTGCGGGCCCTCATCAATGGTGTCATCATCCTCTGGGACCTAAGTAGATTCGTTTTGGTCTAAAATATCGGACGCGAAACACATTTCATAGACTCAACCCGTCCATATTAATGACCCTTAGTTCGACCTGTATCACCCACCATGCCAAGACATATCCTTCCTATGTTTGCACTGATGTAAAGGAAGAGGTTTCATCTGCAGACAGAATCCATGAGAAGCTCTCCACCAGTTCTTGGTCCCAGATACTGCTGGCTGAGAGACGAGCAAAGCGACGAAAGCCATGCGGCAGGCCGGGGAAGATATGTACCTTTGTTGGAACCCTACATCAGATCCATTAGCTTCGTAATGATCGTTACAGAACAATGGAGTACTTGCCCATTCCTCTTTAATTTTTCCGAGTAAAGCAGCGCCTCATCCCTCAGCGGGTCCTGGCCAGCAATCAGAATGCTTGTCTTGGGCAATCCCACGACCTCGTCATCTCCCGCCAGCGCAGTGTTCAGGGCCGGGTCTGTGGGGTCCTCGGCGCCGAGTAGATCGGTAAATAGCCGCAGCATACTGTTTGGTAGCATGGGGGCGTCGATGTTCTGTTGAACGGACGATGTCGGCACACTTGCAAACGGATGGTTGTCTGGGTGTATCAGCCAGGGGATACAGAGAATCTGCCCGCGGACCTGGAGACCGAGTCGACGAGGTGTGCTTTGAGCAAGATGATGCTGGCGAAGCGTTACATAGGCTGCCAGCCCGCCCCCGGCTGAAACTCCACCGATTATGACCCGGCTCGGGTTGCCGCCAATGCGAGTAACATTAGCGTCCAGCCATTCAAACGCATCCCAGGCATCATTTACCTGTGTAGGATGCTTGAACTCAGGGGTGTGGCGGTAGTTGATGCTAACTACGATGATTCGGGCCTGGCAGGCTAGCCTTATACAGCCAGCATCTTCCGTCTCGATGCTGCCGGTGAGATACCCACCTCCATGGAAGTACAGGTATACTGGCGGTGCCAACCCCGTAACAGACTCTCTTGGGCGATAAACACGAGCGACTATGTCCTGCCCGTCTCGTGTCGGGATCGAAAAGTCTCTCCAGTCGACTTTATACACGAGTCCTATGGGTAACAGTTACAGGCGGATCATTTCAACGTGTGGACGTTTTCGCACAAGGAGACGAACCATTGTTGCCAAGCTCCTTATCAGATATTTGAACACGCAGCTCATTCGTAAGCTGCCGAATTGTAGTTGCTGGAATGGTGGTATCCACCCGAGGGGGGGGATCCTCGTTCATAAATTGCTCCCATTCCTGGGAAGGGCCCTGGTATTGTGAAAAGTCTTTTCTCGTTGACATTATGCTTGCTTTCTGAAGTCATGGTTGCTTGAAAAATGGGGTGGTGTTGGGCGTTCATAAGGGCCAGCACCGGCTAGGGCATGCTTGTCACATTGAGAGCTCCACGGCCTCCCTGATCCGGAAAAACAGGGCAATGCCGAATAGCCGAACGGCTGCCATTCCACAGTATGCCTCCTCTTCCCATGCCCTTATAAATGCACGTCGATAAACGGCCCATCCACGCCTGTGCGATAGCCAAGTAAGCAGAGGTAGTCTTGCCCCTATCGGTCACTCACTACGACCAACCACCCTAAGAATGGATCACTTCCCGGTATATGAAGACCTTCCCACGGTCACGTTCAACGGCCAACTCAAGCGCTGCGCCTGGGGTATCTTCGACAAGAATGGAACACGCGATGTATACGGTTGTCTGAATAAGGTCACAACAGATGTCGTGGTAAAAGCCGCCGCGGAGGTGAAAGATGGCGTTACCATATCCCTCAAGTGAGAACGAAGCATGATTTCCCTTTCTCGGGGGGAGTGCAATCACTTACGGTCAATATCTAGCTGTCCGCTTAGATTGCTCCGTACTCCTGCCTTTGGGAGAAGGCAGCTCACTCACAAGGTTATATCTTTTGTTGATTCCCCTCTACAGATACATGGGTTTGATGACGAGGTAAGTCTCATCTGCTTACGACAGCTCCACATGTAAAATGGCATTGACGCCGACATGGCATCGTAGCTCGAATTTAACACCCAATGTAGCTCTCAGTGGGATGCGCTATGTACGTACCACTCGACAATCCTCAATCACAGTACTAGAAAAGGGTTAACTTTGGATCCCAGGTCATTTCTACGATCAAGATATTAAGCGGGGCTACAATAATGCGAATCCAACAATTGAAGATCTCAGCGCTGATCATAACGATGCAACGCGCACATCCATTCCCACCTTAGAACGTATGTGACCCACTCCGAGCTTTTCATGCCGAGCGTGCTTGAAATGTATCTAGTTCCCTGGTTCCCAACTGATCCTTCCTCGATGTAGACTGGCATACCTTTGGGGGTCTTGCCACCAGAGGCGTGCTCATCGATTATAAGGCCTACGCGGACAGAAACGGTATTGAGTACTCCCCCGTGTCGCCTCACAAGATCACAATATCAGAAATAGAGAAGATTGCCACAGAACAAGGCGTCATCTTTCAGCCAGGCGACGTGTTCCTGCTACGGACTGGCTACACGGAAGCCATTCAAGCAGCAACCGAGGACGAACAGGCTCAGATGATTGATTCCCCCGATAATGCTGGAGTGGAAGGGACTCTGGATGCTGTTCGGTGGTTCTGGAATCATCATTTCTGCGCGGTTGCTGGTGATAACCTTGGCTTTGAAGTTATGAGGCCTTCTAAGAACGGTATAGATGCCACTGGCTCAACTGCGGATTACGGTACTTGCTTCTACCCCTTACACTGCATATCAACAATGGCTATATTGTGAGGATATGATCGCTAACGTGATACAAACTGGCACATATAGTCTTGCATCCCCACTTTTTATCATTGTTAGGTCTTCACATTGGCGAGCTTTGGGACTTAAAGTCCTTATCTGAGTATTGTCATCGGAAAGGCCGCTTTACCTTCATGCTAACCTCCATGCCGCTGAACTTTGCTGGGGCTTGTGGCTCTCCTCCCAATGCAATGGCCTTGTTCTAAGGCCCCGTTGGATGGTGCAAAAACATGTATAGTAAGCTTTGTATGCAACTTTTTGCTTCGAACCAAGTAGTAAGGGCTAGCTTGTCCTATTCATGTGCCCAAGCAAGCTAGACCAATTTATAGCCGCAGATCACCGCAGTGGCCATGATACATATAACATACATACATTCTTACAAATCCCGATAATTGGTTCATACAGTTCGGTCGCAATATCAGACCACATGTCCAAGTTCAAGACCTCTAACGAGCTCCTAACAGCTACACTGTATGGTTTCAATCGTCAACTATCAAGGTTGCTAACTGTCGCTGGTTGTTGAATGGGGGCTACCGATAGTTGGGACAAAAAGTCGACTGTTAGATCGGCCGATGTTTTTTACTGCTGCAGATATGACATCACACATCAGACCTTGCCGGGTATTCTCCAGACACAGCCCCTAAAGACGCCCAATATCACATCCATGGCTAGAACGTTCTCACTCAGTGTACTTCTGTGCCAAGCTTACCATCACGCGGCTAAATTAGCGCCAGTTCCAGCATCACTGGCACTGGTTCAAGTAGATTAAGATGCTACCCATGTTACTTTCAGCGACCGCTACATATGGCACCTAGATCACTATCATATGCGCTAAGTCATTGTATATATCATTGTCATTGCACTGTGAAAATAGCACTATATAACACTGCAAGGCCACTAGGCGAGATGTTGCTTCATGAATTCAGCAACATTCTGAGCAGCCGGCCCGACATAAGCCTCGTTATCGTAAAAGTCCATGTGCGCTCCGTTTGGAACGATGACCTTCTTCGCTGCACCCCCAATCAGCTTATCCAATCGCTCCGTATGCCAAAGAGATCCCGCCTTGTCACCGGCGATGAGCAGGGCGGGCTGCTTCAGGAACACATCTGCCAGGTGGAAGGCGTCGAAAGTAAGCACCCGCGGGAAGCTGAGGTACAGCATTTTATTCTGGGCGCGGGGATGTTGGGCACGCGGGGTCAGGTAATAGTCGCTAGCCTCTCGCATGTCCCTCGGGGTCGTGTTGTCAGGCTGTGGGGGCACGTAGGGTGCGGCGGCGCGCTCGGCACCTTTGGCCTCGGCAGTCACCTGGGCTGCAGTGGCACGAAGCGCCTCGACATGCTTCGACGGGTCCTCGTCTCCATCCCAACCCTTACGAGCGGAGTCTCCGATGTTGACCATGCTAACCGTGGCCAAGGCCTTCAACCGATGGTCTGCCTTGGCCGCTGCGGCTGCATAACCACCCCCAGCACAAATACCCAAGACACCAATCTTCTCGGAGTCGACACTGTCGAGATTCTGGAGGTAGTCGATCACGGCGTAGATATCGCTCACTCGCTCGTTCGGGTCTTCGAGGAAGCGGGGTTCTCCACCACTCGCGCCCTGGTAGGACGCATCATAGGCGATAGTTGTGAAACCGGCGTTTGCCAGCTTCTTGGCGTATGTTTGGGCGGTCTGTTCCTTGACACCGCCACCAGGATGCACAACTATCAGGGCGGATGTCTTGGATGCAGTCGGAGTAGAGGGCTTGAAGAGAAGGCCAGCCAGGTTGATGGGGCCTTTGGGAATGCTGATTGCAGACATTGTGGGTGTTGTTGAATATCCAAAAACGAAATAGTTGTAGAGATGTAGAAGTAATAGAAGTGATTATTGATGCGATGGGTAGAAGCAGGACGATATTTATAACCGAAACCTGAGGGTAACCAACCCGTTAAGCTTTTCGATATTGAAATGATCATCGGCCGAAGAGCGATTAACTCAAACGATGACGTAGGTGAGCTGACATATCTGCTGGGCCAACTAAGGTTATTGAACTCTACACTGCTAGAGTACCATTAAAGCAGAACATCGCTCGTGTTTCGGCCGACCTGTTGTCCGATATATCGGTGATAAGATAGGGTGGATTCATGTTTTCGGCCGAAGCGACAGCGATAGCCGATGATCTGCCAAACCCTAATCTCGACGTCACCAATAAAGTCATACAAGTAGAGCCAACTCTCGTCCCCCTCTCCTTTCCCATCCACATCGCTTCCATAGTTTCAAAGATAGTGACACACAAAAGCCAACACCCCTATCAAAGCAATCACTACAATGTCTCAAACAATTAAGACAGTTAGCATCCCAAATATCGCTTGGGAGACCGCCGCCAACATCCACTTCCCGCCTGCCTTCAACGAGAAAAAGAAGTACCCCGCCGTTGTATCAGCACATCCGATCGGTTCCTGCAAGGAGCAAACCTCTGGCAATGTTTACGGCAAAGCAATGGCCGATGCCGGCTTCGTGGTTGTTGCCTTTGATGCATCTTTCCAGGGTGCCTCCGGTGGCCAGCCTCGCTTTACAGAGAATCCTGAGTTTCGTGTTTCCGACTTCCGCTTTGTGATCGACTATATCCAGACACTTCCGTATGTGGACCCGAAGCGTATTGGTGTTCTTGGAATCTGCGGTGGTGGCGGCTACGCGATCAATGCAGCCATGACAGATTACCGCCTGAAGTGCTGTGTTGGCATTACACCAGTCAATTTCGGCCGCCTTACCCGCGAGGCCTTTGGTGAATTCAACCCTGCTGGCTCTCTGCAGAAGATGGCCGATCAACGAACTCTTGAGGCCCAAGGTGGCGAGCGCTTTGTGTTGAACTACCTCCCCCCTTCGGTCGCTGATGCTCAGAAGGCGACGACTGATATTGATGTTATCGAGGCTACCGATTACTACAAGACTTCTCGTGGCCAGGCCCCCAATGGTGCCACGAGCGGCTTGTTCTCATTCAACAGTGCCGCTCTTGCATGGGATGCCTTCAACCATGCAGAAGTCCTCTTGACCCGACCCTTCATGGTGGTTATCGGAGACAAACCCGGTGGCTTCGGCGCCTACCGCGACGCTCAGGAGGTTTACGGCCGCGCTGGCGCGAAGGAAAAGCAGATTGTTGTTCTTCCTGGTATCTCGCACTATAACCTTTATGATAAACCTGAGGCTGTTCAGCCCGCACTTGAACAAGTGCTTCCATTCCTCAAGAAGCATCTTGGCGAAGCTGAATAAATACAATGATACAATAGAAATTTAATTTTGTTTTAAGTCTCCCCATTTACATTCCTACTGCGCTTGAAATCAAAGTCCTTGTGTTTCATTGCTTTGAAATGTTGTCCAAATTTGCAATGAAATAGTGGGATTTCTGTAGGATAGTGTAAGGTAGTTCCTCTTTGATCATGCGTTATTCTGTCTCCGAATGTCCGTCTATATATCCTACATATCTATCGCTCAATACGCACCGGAATCCTGTGGGCTAACTAGGCTGATCATTATGTTCGTTTCTGCAACCGCTTTTCACGGCATGGCCAAGGCGAATTCTCAATACCAGTCCATAGCCATGAAACATGAACCTTCATATGGTAGGTTCGGAAATCAATTTATCTTATATCCATCACTGTGACTCCCCCGATATGGGCCATATGCCAGTCTGTCATATGGCCATCGTCACCGGAGTACTGAACAGATGTCCACCGTTATAAGGAAGAGTAAATAGAGCCTAAGCGTGGTTTCCATATTTTAGGTCTCAGAAACACTCAGTACAGATCGTTTTGTTGAATACAGGATGATTTTTAACACAGTGGTAAGTTGATGGACCAAGAGAAGAGTTAAAACCAGAAACAAAAATAAATGAACAGAGTAAAAGGTACGCCAACACCGTACGTATATAACCGAATACTATTGACTCAAATTCTTATAACAACCTTCCCTGTTTGCTGGCCCGAGTAGACATAATCGAAAGCTGCAGGAGCATCCTTGAATTCAAATGTTTTGCCAATGATTTGCTTCAGTGAGATCTGCTTTTCTTCAAGAAACCGACAGAGGCCCTCTTGGTCAGCTTTTGAGCCGACTTGAATTGCCCTGGAGAAAGACTGTTAGTAGCGGCCCTAGTTATCACTCGGGCAAAGGTGGTCGTAGGGAACAGGGTAGGGACATACTTGAGTGTTCCCACTTTCAAGAATAGACTTCCCAGCGCATCAACAAACTTATCTAGCTCCAGTCCACCTAGAAACCCGATCCAAGATATAAGACCACGGGTAGCCACGGATTTAACACTTTTCTCGATGCTGCTACCTCCTACAGTTTCGAGCACAATATCGACGCCTTGCCCTTTGGTCAAGCGCAGGACTTCCTTTTCCCAGTCAGGCGTGGTGTTATAGTTGATAACGTCAACAGTCCCTTCCTTGCCCAGGGCTGCTGCAGTCTGAAGCTTTTTGTCCGAGGAGGAGGTGATAATTGGATGGATACCAGCACCCAAGCAGATCAATAGTGCAAACATGCTCACACCCCCTGTGCCTATATTGCGACCACCGACGTATTAGGCTTTTCGTTGTCAGACCCCGAGGATGGAGGGTATACATTACCTAGCATCAAGCAGATCGTCTCCGGTCCAGGGGTCCTGTCATACCCAAAGCATTCCAAGCCGTGGTCCCAGCGCAAGTTATACACGCCGCCTGACGAAAGTGTTAGCCCATCCTAGAAGATCAACAGCGTAACATGAAACTCTCAGCTGTACCTCTTCCCAGGAAAGATGCTGTGGGATGCGAACGAGCACTTTCTCGTCGAACACTGCATACTGTCGTAGCACGCCGTCGACATTACCGCCAAGCTGGGCAACCGCATCCTCGGGATCTGGCTCATCGATAAACTTCAAGTCGAAGATCGGGGACACACGGTCTCCAACAGAGACCTTTGTGACCGCAGACCCAATTGCCACCACCTCTCCAGCGCAGTCAGACGCGGGAATGCCTTCCTCCTTCACGGACACTGGGTACTTGCCATGAAGCATCCCTACATCTCTGTAGTTCAAGGACACAGCATGCACTCGCATGAGAACTTCCTGTGAATGGAGTGGCGGAACCTGTTCGACTGTTGCGCGGATGGTTCCAGCCTCCTTTCCTGGGGAACGTCGAAAGGCCTGGTAGCTCTTAGGCACAGACATTATGAAAATATCATGTAACAATATCAATTACGTTCATATGTTGTCTTTGGTATGACCCGGGGTCGTATGCAATGAGAACTTCGCTCATTGGGGATCCCAGCCCTATATAATCCGTATGTTGCGTACACCAAGATTTTTAACACTAGAGTAGTCGAAGAGCCGTATTCGTCATGATCACTTCATCGACGATTAACTTTACTAAATGAATGGCGTGGAATTATGAAGAACATCTCTTCGGCCGACGGGAAACCGGGTAGTTGCCGGCCCGACTGCATGCGTCAATGTATGGATAATTCCAGCACAACTACAACGTGGGGCGATATGTTCACCAACGATTGCAGCCTTTCATTCCATTGGAAAAACTTTCACTCACACTTATCTGCCCACCTTGACAACCGCCGACCCGTCCCTGATACTCCGCAAAAGCCACAGTTAAACTGCCGTGCTGACCATGTAAACTCCGTCAACTCCGTCTTGACTGATATCTCCGAAGAAGGGATGGGCAACCCAATATTTCGTTTGCGAAAGATATATAATGTTGTTCCCACGTTTGATTAAACTGATTAATGCGCCTGGCTACTTATAGAGCCTGCACAAGACAAAACCTTCTCCTACATTATAATCATGGACTCGCAGCCTGTTTGGTTCAGTAAGTCAATATCTGATACATCGAAGGATACCAATTAGCTAACCGCATAATCTACAAATAGTCACCGGCTGCTCATCTGGGGTTGGAAAAGCACTGGTCCAGACTGCCGTGCAAGCCGGCCATCACGT